>NC_133775.1:58538913-58674509 GCF_003597395.2 Chelonoidis abingdonii | reverse complement strand
TAGTTTTCACACAACGCCAGTCAGTCTGTGCGAACCGCTATTACAGAAGGAACGTTGTGAAGGCATACTATATACAGGGTTCAGAAAAGAAACTAGATAAATTCATGTGATAGCTCAATCATGATTATACCAGGAATGGCAGCGGATGGATTCCTTATTCTCTGTTGCACGTAGAAGCTGAGAATGGAGACAGGAGATGGATCACTTGATATCTACTTCTCTGTTCATTCCTGAACATCTGGCATTGGTCACTGGCAAAAGACCAGATACTGGCTTAATGGACCTTTGGTTGACCTCTGTATAGACCGCTCTATGTTAAATTATTTATACTATGTATTAACTGATTATAGCTAAAATTAGGAATACATTATCAATATTTCAGTGGTACAGTTTAACAATTAGATACAGCAAGATTACATGCTAAACCAGTGTTGACTAATTATATTTCAGCTCTGTAAAATGGTAATGAATGCTTAAGATTAACAGTTTGCAGAGACAAACATTATTTTAATTTACTAAAACTTCAAATAGTGTAACAAACCATTAATATGATGGAAAATGATGCAGATAAAAATTCTAGTATTGACAAATGCAATGTAATTGCACAACTGGAGTAATAACTTGAAAAACCCATGAAACATGACTGTTCTAAATCATCTAGTCATTCGAAAAAGATCTCACCATCATTGGCAGACATTCAATTACAAATAACGCTGCTCATATTGCAAACAACTTCCAAAAAAAAAAAAAAAAAAAAGGCAGACAGATAATCTTATGATGTATAAAGAATATGATAGAAAACAATGCTGAAAATAGAATGACACCACTATATAAGTCAAGGGTATACTCTCACTTGGAAAAGATATAGTAAAAATAGAAGTGATTCAGAGAACTGCAATAAAATTTAGAGGTGTCATAAACATACAGCTAAGAGTAGCATAAAATCCCTCCTTTACCTGTAAGAGATTAAGAAGCTCTAATAACCTGGTTGGCACCTGACCAAAAGGACAATAAGAAAAGAAGATACTTTCAAATCTGTGGGAGGAGGTTTTGTTTGTGCTCTGTTTGTTGTTCTCGCTCTGGACGAGAGAGGAACCAAGGCAGGAAAAAAAAAATCTCCTAAAAACATACCTAAAATGAGCATCTGAGATTACAAAAATTGTAAGTAAAGCAAGAAAATGCGTTAGATTATCTTTTGTTTTAGCTTATGAATTTTCCCTGTGCTAAGAGGGAAGTTTATTCCTGTTTTTGTAATTTTGAAGTTAAGCCTAGAGGGGAATCCTCTGTGTTTAAAATCTTTTTATCACCCTGTAAAATTACCTTCCATCCAAATTTTACAGAGAGATGCTTCTTTTACTTGATTTCAGTGTCCTAAAAATAGAGGGTCTGTTATTTTATTAAAGGCAATTGGTTAGTATATTATCCTCGAGCCTCCCCAGGAAAGGGGTGAAGGGGCTTAGGGGATATTTTGGGGAAATAGGAACTCCTAATGGTCCTTTTCCTGAATCTTTGTCTAAATCACTTGGTGGTGGCAGCAACAACATTCAAGAACAAGGCAAGGATTTGTGCCTTGGGGAAATTTCTAACCTAAGCTGGTAGAAATAAGCTTAGGGGGTCTTTCATCTGTACCCCAGAGTTCAGAGTGGGGAAGGAACCCTGACAAGAGTCATAGAAAGATTTCTGTTTATAGAGGAGACATTGTAGTGGTGTACAAAAAAGAGTGAATGGCAGAGAGAAGGCAAACAAATACCAGATTTATCTTATTATAAAACTAGAACATATGACTATTCCATGACTGAAAGGCAACAAAACTAACAAGGATTTATTTCTGCCACCCCCAAAGAGGTATAAACTCAAGCTGTATGGCTTAAGATAATCACTGATAGGGATAAGGAAGAAACCTTGTGAGCAGATTATTCCATAATTGTCGATTGCAGTGCTTCTTGCACTATCCTCTGAAGAATGCAGCCCCTTCCAGCGACAGGATAGTGGATTAGAGTGTCCACTTGTCTGAAGCCATATGGGAATTCCTATATTCATCAAAAGGCATATGCCCACAATATATCCAGGATCTGCCACTGACTCACTGTGTGACCTTGGGCAACAAAATTTCTTGTAATTCAGTTTATACTCATCTGTAAAATGAATACAATTCCCATTTCATATGGGGGTTATGAAGATCAATCTACGATTATAAAGAACTTTGAGGTCTTTGGAGGACAGGAGCTATATTAAATGTAAAACAGCTTATCAAAGTGGGACAATACAAACCCCTTCCTATTCACCCTCAAATTAGAGACGAAATGGTTCACCACATCTGTGATTCCAGTTATTAGAAGAGTGAAAATTTTAAGTATTGTTTACACAACACCAACTAACTAAGACGCTAAGCTTAATAACCAGAATGAAAGTTATCAATACTACTAAGGTCATCACAGTCAACCATCGGCAGTTTAAGAAAATAAGACAGTTAAATATTCTATTGTATACTGTATTTGGCTTTAATTTATTCAACAGAAAGTTGACTGATAATGTAAGAAATGTCTCTTTCTGTATTCCTCCTGCTGTGATAAAAAACTTTTCTTTCTTGCTTTTACTGCACTTTCTCCTTTTCTCTTTCCTATAATAAATCTGGGTCTCTCTCTTCCTGTGTCATTCCTGTCTTTTCTCCACTTCTTCTGATCACCACATCTCCTGCTATCCCTTTTCCCTTCCCTCCTGCCATACATTTTCTGTCTCTATCTCTTTCATTCTTTCTCCAAAGTCCCTCTATATCTCTTATTTCTATTCTCAAATAGTCCATCCACTCAGGCCTTATCTACCCTAGAAAGTTGTGCTGCTTTATCTATACCAGTATTGTTAAAGCAGTACAACTCTTCTAGCGTGGATGCAGTTACACTGGTATAGAAGTGCTTATACCTTATTCAGAGACTGGAAGGGGAATAAAATATACTGTTACAAGGTGCCTTTATATTGGTATAACTGCATTTACACTAGCGCATTTACTGGTATAGCTAGTTTGGTTAAACTTAAGTATAGAGGAGGCCACAACATGTGATAAATTTACCCAATTCCTTCCTGACACACACTTTAGCCAGAGGACTAAACCTATTAGCCAAACACTTCACCCATCCCACCTACTTGCTGGGAAACACCTGTAAGTTTCCTGCTAGGGTGCTGACCCTGAACCCTGCTTGGAGGCTTCATTTTTCACAGTGTCCAGCCTGATAAATTTGAAGACCCCCAACCCAAACTCTTCATGAAACTGGAAGAAAGAAGCAGCATTATCTGTTCGTTTCTCACCCCAGAGCCTCCTATCTAAACCAAGGAGATGAGGACAATATTTATTACTATTCTAACTCTTTCCCCCTCCATCAGGTGTTAGGTCTCATCCTTCCACCCCTGGCCTGTGCTGCAGCTCATAGTTTCCTCAAACATCAGCATAATGAAAATGACCTGATTCCTGCAAATCTCACTGTTTCCCACAGAACTTTGAATGGAAGCAGTAAAAACTGACAACTGGGTCAGTTTCATTCTGGTGTAGATTAGGAAAGCTCTGAGCAATAGAAAATGATCTCACTTCATTGCTTACATCTGCAACATTCAGAATTACATTTGGCTCACTTCTCCTGCTCAGTAGGATGGAATAACAACTCATGTTGACACAGTCAAGGAATAAGACCCACTTCTAGTTATTTAAAGATACCTTTGCTGACTTAGTTCTTCACATAGCTGTTTAAACACTATCCCTGCTGCCACCATTTGTGGTGGTGTGACTGGGATGCCAAAAAGGATTGGGCAAGGCAGTGTCAGCTATTCGTAACAGGAGGCCAGGCTAACCTCCAGCAGTACTATGTCTGTCTTTGTGTGCTGCCTCTCATGACTCATTTTCCATGTATTCTGAAGGAGGAAGGAAGAGTTTGAAACTCCCACTGGGAGGTCTAATATTGCTGCTGAGTAAAACAATCCATTTCCTCCTTTTTCCTATGTAAAAGTAAGATTAGTTTCCAAATGAAATTAGGCTGTGACATCAATCTCTGTGAACTTTACTGTGACAAAGACTACAAGCAAAGTGTCCTAAGCAATGCAACATGAAGTATGAGGCCTTTTTTATAGCATTTTTCCCACCACTGGTCTAGAGCCAATGAAGTTGTCTACCAGTGGTAGTGTTAATAATTTGTATTGACTTGCAGGTTACCTATCTCATACAACTGGAAGGGACCCTGAAAGGTCATTGAGTCCAGTCCCCTGCCTTCACTAGCAGGACCAAGTACTGATTTTGCCCCAGATCCCTAAGTGGCCCCCACAAGGACTGAACTCAACCCTGGATTTAGCAAGCCAATGCTCAAACCACTGACCTATCCCTTCCCCCCATTATGGTTGGGTAGTATTTTGTTGAATTTTTAAGTTATGCCAAGGCTACCCAAATCATATGGAGAGACACTCAGTATATAGATAATTAAGAACTGCTTTCAAGGCACAGGTGTTTTATCATCAAGTCATCTAAATCTGCTCAGAGCAGACTTGGAGCCCCACAAGGATAAAAATGCCTGCAACCTGTTTCTCTAATGCTTCCACCATGTCTACCATTTGATAGACAAAGGATAATTACCCAGTGGTCTGAGCAGGCTTGTACATCCCATATTGACGCGCATGCTGCCATAGCTTCACTGCTTTCGGACCCGAGCTAGGTAGATTAAAGCTATGACTGCAGTACAGACATACCCAAAGAGATTTGCTCTCATTGTGTAAACTAGCAAATGTACTTGTTGCTGACAACAGAAGACGTGAACTGGTTCTGAATGCTCTTTGATGGCAAGTACAGACCAAAATAAACCCTATTCATCCAGGTATCTAGGGAAGATACTAAGAAAATTAAGCCATGCCATTCCTTGAAAGAAAAAGGCTTCCTTTTATCACATGGAGTAAATCTGTATGGCAGATACATCCAAGTTAGTGTACTGCTTTGGAGGATCACCCAGGTAATTTTATATTACATACATTTCAGATAGAGCCCGTATAAAATCCCTTCAGCAAGAGTGAGATGCTGTGAAACAGTTTTGCAAAATTATTAACTGATATGATGCTAAGCACGTTAGACTTGTAAACTTTGTGCCAGGGCTAAATCCCATCCACAGAGAGGAGGGAACTATCGAAGAAAGAACTTTACCCACTGTTTTGAAATGCAAGGTAGCATTTGCTTTTGCTACTTTTATTTTGTTACGCTTTTTCTAAGATTGTCTGACTATTTTCTGCCTCCCTACAACCCCTCTCTTGCTTTCTTCCCTCTCCATAAAACAAGACTCCCAGCTGTTGCCAGCCTACACAGGTTTGGCAAGACAGCTGACTGCTTGGATTACACTGGTTGCATTGTATTCCTTTAAAAACGAGCCATACTTCTTCTAAGTACCTCCTTTGGGACCAGAGTTCAGTACATGCAGTGAAGTCAGTCTGGCTCTGTTAAACTGGGGAATTTCAAGATGACAGGAACATTGAACAAGATTTTTCACAAGAACAAAATTTTTCCTTGATATAAAGAACTGTTTAGTTGTGCAACTAAAGCTTTAGCACTGTATTAGAGAACACACTAACTTCCTTTCAAACTCTACGTAAATAGATTCGTTTTGTCCAAGATGAGCATCTTAAATGGGTGTTAACATATTTTGGCTCCAGTTCACTATGTGAATCATCTGACTATTTAACAGCTTTCTAAGATATGCCTTACATTTTGAGAGACTAAATTCTGCTTCGGGTAGTTGTATCATCTAGTGATATTTTGTTGATCTCAAGAAGCAGCTTTGTTCTTTTTTAATATCTGGGAGAAAAGATTTTTCATTTTCCATGAATTATGACATTTTCCTTGTGGCAGTGGTCTCTGTCTAAAAAGCCCTCTTTTTTTTCCAATAGCTCTCGCCCTCCTCAAGGATGTAACTCGAGAAAGCAGGCTGTTTTTTCACCCACTCATTAGTTCCAGACAAGTGAGTCTCAACCTTTTTCCATGCTGAGGCTGCCTTGAGACCACTCTCTCATTTAGCAGCATTGGAAGGACAAGGAAGTTGCAAACTTCTTGATATCTTTTTGCAACTCCAGTGGAGAGCCCTGGTTCTAGGACATAATTTTAATAACACTCTGCACTTCTAGAGCACCTTATCCAACCCTGTAAATGCTCTGTAAGCTTAACAATACTCCCCTGAGACAACTAAGAATTATTAGCTGGTTTTTTGCAAATGAAGAACTGAGATACAGAGGCTGTAACTTACACAAGGTTTGCAACAAGTCAGTGAGAGATCCAGAAACAGAACCAATTACTTCTGACTGCCAGTATTGTATACAGCCTCTATATAATAGACCCTTTAGCTTATAATAGAAAGTTGTTCTAATGCCAATGCTTTGTGAAATAGTTCAGTTTAAAATTTCTTTAGAATAACTATGTGCTTCCTGCTGAGCCTCAGCATTGCCAGAAGTGTGCTCAGTTCCTATTGTTTACAAATTAAATGTCAGCATACCGTTAAGTCAACATTGCAATAAAATTTTTGTTGTTTAGCACCTATGGCCTCCCAGTGCTTTTAGATAACACATTCCAGCAGCACATCCTAGGGGAAATGTGAGTTAAACCATATTTCCGAATAAACCTACCTCTACAAAGTATAAACACCACACATTTTTGTGTTTTTATTTTGATGAGCCAGTGAACAGTAATTTCAATAAACATGTGACCTTCAACATCTGAAGTCTGGAAAAGTTAAGTAATATGGCAAATTATAAGTCATATCGATCAAAGGCATTTAAGCTAAACAGAATCATCATCACACTCACGAGGACTGACTAATCAAGGGTAGTATATCTTTTCACTATTGACATCAAATTCAAACTTGGCAATTTAGCCAAATTCTATCCCTTTGTCCGCCGAAGGGACATCAGGTGTAAGTGATGCACAGCAACCAGAGGAACAATTGTTAGCAGCAGTAGAATTTCTCCCTATTTTTTAGGAAGTGATTAATTTAACAGTTTTGTCCAACTTTGAGGAAGCAAGAAATTTATGGCAGAAAATCAGACCTAATAACCAATTTTTACCTGTTTATCTAAGTGTAATGTGACTTTCCCTAATTCGGCTTGAATGACAGCTCCACAGACATTTCTTCCCTTTAGCCATCACTCATACTGATTCAGCTATAGTAATGCATAACATCATCAAATCCCCTGTTCATTTACTTTGGATTCAATCTAACAAATCAATTCCTACATTAAAGTGATACATACACTTAAATCTGAAGAAAGCTGGCAGTGGTACAGTGGCAACTGACAGAATCACTATAAGGGTGTGGGGGAAAATAAAGTGAAGGAAAGTTCCTAGATTCTAAGGCCAGAAGGAACCATGGTGATCATGTAGTCTGAGCTCCTAACACAGGCCATAGCGCTTCCCAAAAATAATTCCTTTTGAACTAAAACATATCTTTAAAGACAAAAAAAAAACAAACCAAAACCACTCCACAGGTAAAAGGCAAAGGAATATCCTGGCTTTTATGAGCCTATAACGGCTATGGAAATTCTTTCCCTAAAATAAAACTATGAAAGCAAAGTCTCAGTAAAAAAGAAAAAAAAAAGTCTCCTATTCCCTCTATTCATCCATAAGCTTATGTTTATAATTATCTGTCACTAACTTCAGCCACGTTTGAGTTTCAAGGATGTTGAAAAAGAGAGAAGGTTTTGGCTGAAGGCAATTTTGCTGCAAACGTGTCATGTGACTCTAGCAGTATGAAAGTCCTATGGAAGCTGCTATTAAAAGCAACTCGGAAGCTGATTTACAAAGATCTCCACAAAAACTGGCAACAGGCACATGTAGTATCTGAAACCATTTAACTCATTTTTTGAGAATGATCAGATTACAAATTGGCTCTGCCTTGGTAAAAATTTAGTTGTAGATCTGAATTTTCTAGTCCTACTTCCCATCTTCTCCCTCTGCTCTATGTCTCAGTGAAAGAGTGGGCTTCAACATAAAAAATGACAATTTCTCTTGAGAGAGACCAGTATTTCTAAAGTAAGGTTTTCAACAGTGACAGTTGGTGTATCAACATGTTACTAATGTTAATATTGGAGCCACCTTGTTCCACAACTGAATGCTAATACTGGAGCCTCCTTGTTCCACAACTGACTTCAGACCATTGGCACTATTATGTTTGCTTTAGTGTGCCAACAAAAGAAAAATGCAGCACTGAGAAAGAGATGATAGGATGACACAACATTTAATAGAGTTCAGGTGTGTACTCTAAAGGCAAAACTGAAACTGACTCACTCAATTAGAATGTATTAATTGATTGACAGGTATAGTATATAAAGATAACTAGGGAGAATTATGAACAAGCTTGGCTTTGTTCTTCACATATAAAGTGACTTTCTGTCTGAGCCAAATATATAAAATGTGGGTCAATCGTTCCAGTTAAATTAGGGGAGGGAGCGTCATGGTAACATTGATCCTTGGAAAGAAGAGGCTAGTGCTCCTGTGACTGGTCAGTGGAACCCCAGTTAGGGTCTTAGTGACTCCTTTTAACCTCAGAGGGAGGAGACCTGCAGGTGAGAGCTGTTTGAAACCAGGAGAGACAGTGACCTGGAAAGCCAGAGCTGCCTGAAAGAGAATGGCAGGTGAGCACTGCTGAGAGCACAGACTGGAGGACCAAGGAAAGGGGCAAGTGAGAGCTGCCTGGGAGAGATATGGAAGCAGCAGAAAGCTCTATCGGTCCTCTCTGGGAATAAGGAGGAATTGGCTAGGCAGCCAGCAGAGGGCCTAGACTGATGACTTGCCTGAGCAGGAGGCTGACAAAAGTTGAGGCCTAGGAGACCACCAGAGGGCTAGTCTGGTGACCTTCCTGAGCTGGAAAACTGGTGCTCAGAGGCTGAAAAGTGGGGAGGACTACGAGACCAGTGCAGGGGTTAGCTTGTTGTCTTTACTGGGACAGAGAACCAGTGCCAGGTGGGTGGCTGGGAGAGAGGAGCCCTGGAATAAGGGCAGAAAGGAACTGGGAGTTGAGTGCTCTTGGAGTCACGGGTGGGTGACCTAGAAATAGTGTTCCTGGAGAGGGGCATGGAAAAATCCCTGTATGTTGAAGTGTTACTGTGGGAATTGGAAGAATGGCTTTACCATGAGGTTTCTACAAACTACTACCCTTTTACAAGAATTATGCCTAGAAGTGGGTCTTAGTATTGGACAATGCAAGAGACTATGCTTTTTATGACCGGACTAAGAAAAAACTGAGGCAGTCAAACTTCCTGTGCCACAGCCTACTGCAAAAGGGCACCCAAGCCTGGGGCCGCCTTTTGTTAGAATGTTCATTTGGGGTCCGGTGGTGAATTTAGCTTCTAGAGGACATTTTTCCAGTATTACAGAACCACTATATCATTTAGTCAGATTCTTAATCTATGCTCCACCAAAGGCCAAATCTGGAAAATCAAGAGGTATAGGTACTGATAGAGCTGGATGAGTTCGTGTCCCTAAAATGAACCACCCCCTAAAGTGCATTGGCAGAGCATATGAAGCAACTTTGTACAGTACATATCAACATTCACCGTGCCTTGCTTTGCCAGAAGTAGAAGTCCCCAGTCTCATGAGCACTAAGATTCAACCTCCACACACACAGGCAAGAAAAATATTTATTACATGTCTCCTAATTTGTTAGGGTAGCACTGCCTTCTCATCACTACCACAGACAAACTGATGACAAAGAACAAGCACCAGTCCAAGAACTAGGAGCCATTGATACTTAACATTTACCCTCATTAACAGATTCATAAACTCAGTGGGATAGAGAGAAATGTAGCAGCTGTTGGATACTATCAGTTCTTGTCTGGAGACCTGGGGTGGGGACTATTACATGGAGCGCACAGAGACTCTGGCTGACATGAATGTTAACAGCACAGCTGCCTTCTCAGGCATGTTGCTGAGAGGACTAAACATTCCTGCTTGTTTTTCCAGAGACTGGGCTTGAGATTTAATGTAGGACAGCTTTTAAAATGCCATTTTTCTCTCCCCAAAATCACTGCATGCTTGTGAAAGTTCAGAGACAGATCGTAATAGGTGACGTTTTTAGTCTCCTATGGACAAGACAGAGTCAGGTAGCATTACTATCAGCATTTCACTCTGAACAATGGTCTCCATCCCTAACCTTGAGGGATCTGTCTCTAGAGGTGAAAGAATATTCCTATTTATTATCTGAGGAGTCCTGAGAAGTTATCCCAGTCATAGAAAATTCATGTTCATAATGAACTGAGAACACATTCATAAATCTAAAAACCTCAATCTGGACTGAATCCTGGTCCCATAGGAAGAAGGGAAGTGGATAGCCATCTAGCCCTTCTGCTTCCAAGTAGCAAACAAAAATACAAGGGGATTGCCAGTGGTTTTAATACTGCTTGCACTCTCTATATATAGGCAGAGGAATTCACTCTGCCTTCATCCCCAGAAGCAGTACCTGGAGGTAAGGGTTGAAGCATGTTGGAGAGGCAGTGTGTGGGAAAACGCACTTTTGATGCTGTACCTGTTCTATGGATAAAAGACTTGACTCTTCAAGGTTGCCCATCACTAGTACTGATTTCAGTTTATAACAGAATAAATGTAAAGGAGACACTCTTGTAGTCATGGTGCATAATACTGAGCCAAAATATTTCTAATTTAGGTACTTACATGGCCACCATTACAACAGCATCTGTGCACCTCACAATCTTTTAATCTATTTTATCTTCACAATACCCCTGTGAGGTAAGGAAGTGCTATTGTCCCTATCCTACAGAGGGGGAACTGAGGTACAGAAAGACTAAGGCCCAGATCCTCAAAGCTATTTAGGCAATTGACTTTCAATAGAAGCTAGGAGCCTAAATACCTTTCAGGATCTGGACCCAAAGGACTTGTCCAAGGCCACACAGGAAGTTTGTGGCAGAGCAGGGACTTGAATCCCAGGCTAGCACCCTAACCACACGACAATCATTCCTTTCCTTACATAAACAAAAGGTACAGGCATTGCCTATGAGACAACTGCTCAAGGTACTGGTTGTTTACTATCCCTGCACACTCTGAAACAAGGTGGATGAAAATCAATAGATTAAAAAATTTTTTTTTGATAAAATGCTTTGAGGAAAAAGATAGTTAAAGATCATTTTAATTAAGATACATTATAGCTCAAAGATATCTCATAATGGAATAGAGATTATAAATTCTAATTCTATAGTATGAGACAATATATTCATGTAATGTTTAAGAAAAGCTTTGTAAATGAGTTCCAATAGTTCATGGATTATGGATCCAATCTTATGAGGTTCCAGGGACTTCTTTATAGATTTAGGTTAATCTTTCTATCTACCCAATGGGACTCAGTGCTCAGTCTAGAACAGTGGACCAGTAAAGCAGTGCTCGGAGGGGGAGGGGGCGCACTCCGGAAGATCACAGCAAGTTCGATATAACGCGGTTTCACCTATAACCTGGTAAGATTTTTTGGCTCCCGAGGACAGCGTTATATCAGGGTAGAGGTGTATTTAGCACTTACAACGCCCTTTTAATCTTCAAAGCACTGTATAAAGCCAAGTAAAATACTTAATACCCGTGGGAGTTAGGTCAGTATTATCCCCACTTTGCAGATTAGAAAAGAGCACGGGAGCATCTAGAGGTAATTTTACAGCAATAAAATCTGAAGTGATCAGGTGTGGTATGCATGTTTAACAGCAGTTAAATATTTACATAGCTTTCCATCACTCATGCCCAAAGGTTTATAAAGAGAGAGAGAGAGAGTGAGAGTGTGTGTGTGTGTGTGTGTGTGTGTAAAATATAGGTGTGACAGTCTGAACTGTCACATGGGGGGAGAAAACCCAAGCTGGTGTCTCCAATTAGCCAATCCTCTCATACGCTTTTGGGAATGGGTGGGGTCTGGCATCTATAGAAGATTCAGCTCATGAGTGGGAGAGGAAAAGCAACACCCAAGATGACTGGATTGCTAAAAGAATGCCACAGGGATGTGGTGGTGGTAAAGATACTGAATTTGGGGAGGCTGGGGTCTACCTCCCTAGGAAACTTTAGACTTGACTGAGAGGTAGGAGAATTATGGGACTAGAGGATTTGGATGTTGCTTATAGAAGGGGCATATCAGTTTATCATCATTCCTACATTATCTCTGGCGTCCATTTTCTCCCTTTTTTCCTGTAGTGGTCAAGACCTCCTGAGCCACCAGACAATGGCTTAGTGACACTTGGAGCTTTGGGATTTGAGGCTTAGGTGGAGGGCCAAGTAGACATCTTAATAACTGTCTGCTTAACTCCCCTCAAGCTGGTGAGAATCCAGTGGTTCACAATGGTCAAATCATTCACGTACCACTGAAGCATGACACTCTCTAGGATGGAACCCAATAGAAAGAAAATGACCATAGCACCAGTCTAGGAGCATTGGTTCAGTACTGAACCAAGGAAAGAGCAAGAGCTATGAAATCACCAACATCACTTTAAAAAAGCGATGATACCTACCCCCACCACTTAGGAAAGTACAAAGATATCTGAATACTAGTGGGAGTTGTTTTCCAGGGATGGATTCCTCATAAATAGCATCCTAATCTCAAAAGAGCCCAAAGGTTTTTGCTACAAACAGAAAACAAAGCTCTTAAGTAATGTAGGATGCTGATTATGAAGGACTTTAGCATCCCCTAGTGGTATGCTGAAGTTTTTGTAGGTTAGGCAAAGGTATGTAGTTGCTCCTCTTACTGTCTCGCTTTAAATGTACATAGTATCATACCGTTCTTCCTCTATCAGTATTTCAAAGAACATAGCCAGCTCTGCCTGTACCACAGATCACTTATACTATACTCCTACAATGCAGTAGCTGTTTCTCACACAGCTTCCTATTCCAGTGTAAAAAGGAGAGCTTTCCAATAGAGAAAGCATTGTAAAGATATCCCCCATCATGGCTCACGTCCACTTCTGTTTGGGCCAGGACACTTGAAAAATGTGAATCCATTAATGCATTATCTTACTGCATATCAGCTACAAGCCAGCTGCCATAAAAAGGCAACTCCTGTATAAACATCAGCTAATACTCAGCACACTCTGAAAGTTTCCCCAACTGTAAAACAGGAACAGCAAGTAAAGTACTGTAGTATTTAATAGCACTACTATCACAAAACATTTCATAGAGCATGTGCCAAAAATCAAAAGGTAAAAACTAAATATTGACTTGAGGCTTGAATACACACAAACTTACAGTGAAATAATTACATCAGTTTTAATTTATTAATTATAGCCAGCAGAGCAACCTTTCGTGACCCAGTGATTAATGTTGCACATCATAATGTTCACCATGTCATACCTTAAAGATAAAGATGTCTCCCAAATCTCTCAAGTAATCAAATACTGCCACAAAGCTGCTGGACAAGTCACTTTAAAAAAAACCCTATTCCCTGCCTATGCTGCTGTTCATAGCTTTCCCAAGGAGCAACATGAAATTGATATTCTTGTCAGTTTCAGGGCTCCCCACTGACTTCTGAATAGAAGCAATGAAATTGAAGTGTCTTGTTAATTTTACACTGTTGCTAGTAGCAACAAAGGCTCTGGAGCAAGCCTAGAAAGATGTCACAGCATTGATTTATACTCTGTTCAAGCTTGAAAGGTTATCACAACTTAAAAGGCTAGAAACAGAGTGGTGTGTGTTTGAGTTTTGTTTTTTAAAAGAAAATTCTGCAGAAGTCAATGCTCTTGGTACCCTTGCTCACCAGTGAATTTCCTACTGGTCTGCTCAAATAACTTTTACAATTATCCTGAAATTTGAAGAAACCAAGCTTGAAAAAAAATTAACAGCTTTAGCCAAGTGAAAGTTACAGTGAACTGACCACTCTCAGATTATAGGAAATAATGTTTTCCAAAATGCATAAAGCATTGTGATGGTGTGGGGCCGCTCTTAATGCTGTATGCTGACCTCGTTGAGTTGTGTACTGTATGAATATATTGGTTTAGTTTAATAACATACATACTTAAGGGTTGTTAAGGGACAACACTGAACAGGAAAAGACCTAGGAATACCAGGTCAAAAGGACTACAGCAGTTTAAAAAAGGAACTCCTTTCGAGAGAGAAAGAGAGTGGCAGTTGTTGGGGAAGCTGTTTCAGGAAACCACTGACACAGGCACCCGCTGAGATACCTGAAGAAGCTAGGCCTGCCCAGGTTATCATCAGGAATAGAAGGGCCGTAGGTAAGACAAATATGAACACAGACTGTTTTTAAATCTTCTTCTCTCACATGCTTTCTTTGTACTATAAGAGTCATTTTGGTTTGGCTGTTTGGTTAGACTCCTGAAAGGAAAATAAGCAGGGTGAATACAAGGGGTACTGTAGCCAGGAGAGGGTAAAGGCATGAACACTGACCTGAAGGACTGTACTGAGGCCTTGTTTACACTAAAGGGAAAAAGTTGATCTAAGCTACGCAATCTGAGTTACACTCAAATCAACATAGCTTAGATCTACTCACTGCAGGGTCCACACTACGTGACGTCGACGGGAGACGCTTTCCCACCAACTCCCCTTACTTTTCTCAATTAGATGGAGTACAGGAGTCAAGGGGAGAGCAATTGGTGGTTGATTCAGCAGGTCTTCACTAGACCCACTATTTCGACCGCCAATGCATCGATCGCTGCAGCACTGATCCTCTGGTAAGTGTAGACAAGCCCTTAGACCAGAAAGGGGACAGAGGTGCAGCTAGTCCTGTAACTATAGACAATCATAACTTCCTGTGTTAATATTCCCAAGCAAAGATTCTATTACTGTATTAACCAGACAGTAAGACTGCCAGTAAGAAAACTTGACATTGACTTTACCAGCACTTGAAGATCATAAGAACAAGTGAGTCTTGCCAGACTAGCCTGGCAGAAGCTGCACCTGCGCAATGGTGAGAAACTGCTCATTGTATCATGTGTGTGCACTCTGGGTAAAGGGCGGCTCTGAACTTGTAGTGGAAGGGAATACGGGCAGGCATAGGTTTGGGGCTAACAATGGGGGATAGTAGAGGCACTATGGGGGTAGACTGTGCTAAACTTGGGACAGGTATGAGCTTGAGATAATTATAGGGTATGCTATGCCAGGCTTGAGGGCAGTATGAGGTGGAGCAGAACTGAGGTCAGAAGGCTAGCAGGGGAGCCACGGAGCAAACAGTGCTAGACTGGAGATAGCTATGGGGTAGGCAAACCCAAACTGGAAGATAGTCATGGGGAATTAGGGGAGCAGGCTCTGGGAGTTATAGTGGATTACAAATCGAATGAGTCAACAATATGATGCATATGCAAAAAAAGCTAATATCATTCTGGGATGTATTAACAGAAGTGTTACATAAGATATGGGAGATAATTGTCCTGCTCTACTTGGCACTAGCGAGAACGCAGATGGAGTACTGTGTCCAACTCTGGGTTCCATGCTTTACATGTACATAAACTGGAGGGAGTCCAGTGGATAGCAACAAAAATGATAAAAGGGTTTAGAAAACACGACCTATGAGGGAAGTTTAAAAAAACTGGGTACGTTTAGTCTTGAGAAAAGAAGACTGAGTTGAAACCTGGTAAGTCTTCAAATATGTTAAGGGCTATTACTAAAAGGACTGTGCTCAATTATTCTCCATGTTCACTGAAAGTAAAACAAGTAATGGGCTTAATCTGCAACAAGGAAGATCTAGGTTAGATATTAGGAAAATATTTAACTGTAAGGGTAGTTAGCCTCTGGAATAGGCTTCTAAAGGAGGCTATGGAATCCTCATCATTGGAGGTTTTTAAGAACAAGTTGGATAAACACCTGTCAGGGATAGTCTAGATGCATGGGTTTTTTTTGTTTTTGTTCTGTCTCAATGCAGAGGGCTGGATTTCATGACCTCTCAAGGTCCCTTCCAGCCCTACATTTCTATGACTTTTTTTCTCACTAACGCTCATATTTCTCACTACATTTTCTCAAATTAGCAAATATGGAAAAGATTTTAAAACAGGAGATAAGTAGGAAAGGACTGGAAGTTTTCTCCTTTGCCATAGCAAAATCTTGATTTTGTTCCTTCCCTCGACCCCACGGCTCCTCTCCCTTCCAAGTCCTATCACTTTTTTCCTCTGCCCTGTTAGAGACCTCAACACCAAACTCCTGCTATTTCAGATCATCCTCCAAGTGTTTGGAGAGCCCCAGGCTTCCCCAAAATGCAAAGTCTGCTCTCTCCAGTCAGCTTTTCCACACTTGCCACAATCACAAAAGGGAACAGAGACTGATCAGACCTGGCACAAGAACTGCTAATGCTGTGCAACGTACTAACATTAGAAGGTGGTGAGACAAGAAGCTTTATAGTTGCCCACCCCACAATTCTGATCAGTTTCATCCTGATAGTGCTAGTGCAGGGGTTCTCACACTGGGGGTCGGGACCCCTCGGGGGCCACGAGGCTATTACATGCGGGATCGAGAGCTGTCAGCTTCCACCCCAAACCCCGCTTTACTTCCAGCATTTATAATGGCGTTAAATATATTTTTAAAAGTGTTTTTAATTTGGAGGGGGGCGGTCGCACTCAAAGGCTTGCTATGTGAAAGAGGTCACCAATAAAAAAAAGTTTGAGAACCACTATGCTAGTGGGTGTTCTTTTCATGTGCTGTTCCCAACTCTGCACAGATACTTTATAGAGCAAAGCTTGAGAGTGCTACCCAGCATGGTTAAGTGCTGGAGGCTGGAATGTTGTTGCCTCGGTAGCACTGTTTAGGCTGCTCAGTGCTTCTGTCCTTGGAGTTTCAATGCTGTGAGTAGATAGTGCTGCATGTTAGTTTAGCAGACTCGATGTTATTCATAAAGGAAGACCACAGGCATAGTTCAGTGGTGAAGGCTCTCAGCCAGGTTTATTGTCAACGAAGCAAAGTACTAGCTCCCTGGATCAATGTCTACAGTTACACTAACACGTGTGCTTGTTGCAATGGACTCAGCTCAGTCAGCGGTAAGACTTTCTGTTGCCCCCTAGGCTAGACAAAGGGTTACGGTGAAGTACCCGATATTTATAGGCTGAGGCAAACAACTGGAATACACAACTTACATACTACCTTACGTAGTTCACCACATTTGTTACCTCCCCTTGTTCTTGATATTTTGAACAAAATATCTTTGTTAACTGTATTGTAAAACCACCTTATTTTGTACTAGACTGAAATATATCTATACTAACTGGAATATATTTATGTAAATATCTAGTGTGTAGTATACTATCAACCACTTTGCCACATTCATGTGCTGGACAGTGAACTTGCAAGCATCTGCTTTAATACATGTTCTGACTTTGGTTCACAGCCTCTGGTTCAGGCCTCAAATCTAGGACCAGGTCCAGTGGTCCAGGCTCTCTCGCTCTATCTACTAGAGTGGTGTTGCACTATAAGCTCAGTATTTTCTCACTGGCAACACGTATGTGTATATGTGTGCATATACCACCCCCACACATTCAAGAGAAAATGTAGCAATGTTCTAATTTCTTCCCCCAGTTCCTCAGTAGAATGCCCCAACATCAGCAGAGAATGGTGCCGCTGACTCTGTTCATAGTACAGTCCATACCTAGCAGCATGAAACTGACTGGTTTGCTTCAGCATTACTCTGTTCTGTTGGAAAGCATCACACACACGAACAGCAATTACTAAGGAAAAGGAGTTAAATATCTTTGCATGCAGAATTGTCCACCTGGAGAATATCTGAAGTATGTGGACAATGAAAGCACAATACCAGAGAGAATTTAACTCTTTGTGCATTATTGAATACAATAGCTCTACCTACAATTATTGCATTCCCAATATCTGATTGTTTTGTAAAGTACTTTGAGATAAGTAAAAAAAAAAAAAAAAAAGTATTTTATAGAAAATTAAACTAAACTTCAATATATACAATTGTTCTAGAAATGTCTTTATAAGACTTAAATAGTTCTAAAAGAGCTATAAAGTCTCTGGATAAAATAGTATACAACCTTCAAGGAAAGTAATTTCTTAAGAGTCGTAAGGACTTTAACCTAATTATCTCTTTAATGGTACATCAAAACACAGGAAAAATTAAGATAAAACCGGCGATCTATCCTTAGTGAGAGTTGTAGCTTTCACCTCCCCAGTTGCTCAATAGCACAAAGTAAAGGAATTTCAAAAGCCACTCTGTAATTAACTTGGGGTGGTTTAGCTGATACAAGAAGCTACCATTAAGGTTATCTAATTATTTTTCAGATGTAGTTGCAGGTACCTATCTCCAATACAATTACTCATGTCTGCTCATAAAGCCACAATATTCATATGTGGTTTCCAAAGCAGACACTCGTAATACAACCAAAATTTGCTATTGTGGTTTATAGTGCCACCCACAGGAAGCCTCAATGGCTTTACAGTTGCCTATATATTCTACAGAGAATAGCCTGCATAGATCATCACAAGGTTAGCCTCCAAAATGGAAGCCAGCATTTTACAATCATAACCACAAAGCCAGACACACAGGCTAGAGTACAGCAGAGATAACTATATGGGTTTGAGTTAACACTTGTTTCAGATGTTGCTCAAACCTGTACTGTCACACCAAACAAAACTTACTTTGCTTTCTGAATTTGTTCAAGGACCTCAAACATCTTTTATCAACGATTTACTGTATTTTTTCTAAATTTCCATGAAAAAGTACTCCCCTCACCTTCTCCACTAGCAAACCTTTTCTGAGCACACTGGCAGATGGAACTTGTTTTTCTCCTTCCAAAGTGTTGCTTGCACATCTTTATGGTGCCATCTACACTAGAACCAAGCCCTGTTACACACGTAAATACTAAATTATGTATTAAAATTGTTGGCATGCAGCAAAGTAGTAGCTGGGAGCACTAACAGTAGCATAGATACTGTTGCATGTTGTAAAACAGCTAAGGTCAGCAGTCCTCAGCTCTTTGAACAAAATAGAAACTGAATGAATTTGATAGGTAAGCCACTAGAAGGGGGATACAGTTAGGTGTTTTTTTGTATAATTACTTTTCTGACACTTGCTTTCAACAATAGCAAATGCTCAAGAAATAGTGCATCCTACCTGGTTCATGTAATTGGTTGTTTAACATTGAGTTCAGACCTAAATAAGCTAATTAGCTGTCAGCAGTGTTGGAAATCTACTAATCTTAAGGGCAATAGCAAATTAAGTGAACCCTGGAAATAATGTCTGGTTCTGTGGCCTGTGTTGACAGGTCAGCCTAGATAATCATGACTCCTCCTAGCCTTAGTCTATGAATTGGTATTGTTTGACAGTATGATTTAACTGCAGAAAAAATTAGTTCTCTTGCAGCTCTCTAAGAAAGGCATTCGACAGTTGCCAAGGTGGGTAGCTCTCAGAACAAGCTACTAAGTTGACACTGATGAAAACATGATCCTAAAACTATCCATATAGTTATCTACAGCCTGCAAATGCCAGTATTTTAAAAAGGGCTTCAGAGGTGATCCTGGCAATTACAGACCGGTAAGTCTAACGTCAATACTGGGCAAATTAGTTGAAACAATAAGAAAGAATAAAATTGTCAGGCATATAGAAGAACATAAATTGTTGGGCAAAAGACAACATGGTTTCTGTAAAGGGAAATCTTCTCTTACTAATCTAGTCGAATTCTTTGAAGGGGTCAACAAACATGTGGACAAGGGAAATCCAGTGGACATAGTGTACTTAGATTTCCAGAAAGCCTTTGACGAGGTCCCTCACCAAAGGCTCTTATGTCAATTAAGTTGTCATGGGATAAGAGGGAAGATCCTTTCATGGATTAAGAACTGGTTAAAAGACAGGGAACAAAGGGTAAGAATAATGGTAAATTTTCGGAATGGAGAGAGGTAACTAGTGGTGTTCCCCAAGAGTCAGTCCTCGGACCAATCCTATTCAACTTATTCATAAATGATCTGGAGAAAGGGGTAAACAGTAAGGTGGCAAAGTTTGCAGATGATACTAAACTGCTCAAGATAGTTAAGACGAAAGCAAACTGTGAAGAACTTCAAAAAAAATCTCACAAATCTAAGTGATTGGGCAAAAAAATGGTAAATGAAATTTAATGTGGATAAATGTAAAGTAATGCACATTGGAAAAAATAACCCCAACTAAACATAAAATATGGTGGGGGATAATTTAGCTAATCAGGAAAGACATCTTGGAGTCATTGTAGATAGTTCTCTGAAGACGTCCATGCAGTGTGCAGCAGCAGTCAAAAAAGCAAACAGGATGTTAGGAACCATTCAAAAAGGGAAAGAGAATAAGATGGAGAATATCTTATTGCCCTTATATAAATTCACTGTACACCCACATCTTGAATACTGCGTACAGATGTGGTCTCCTCACCTCAAAAACGATATACTGGCATTAGGAAAAGTTCAGAAGAGGGCAACTGAAACGGTTAGGGATTTGGAATGGGTCCCATATGAGGAGAGATTAAAGAGGTAGGACTTTTCAGCTTGGAAAAGAGGAGACTAAGGGGGGATAGGATAGAGGTATTTCAAATCATGAGTGATGTGGAGAAAGTGAATAAGGAAAAGTTATTTACTTGTTCCCATAATATAAGAACTAGGGGCTACTAAATGAAATTAATGGGCAGCAGATTTAAAACAAATAAAAGGAAGTTGTTCTTCACACAGCGCACAGTCAACTTGTGGAACTCCTTGCCTGAGGAGGTTGTGAAGCCTAGGACTATAACAGGGTTTAAAAGACAACTGGATAAATTCATGGAGGTTAAGTCCATTAATGGCTATTAGCCAGGATGGGTAAGAAATGGTGTTCCTAGCCTCTGTTTGTCAGAGGGTGGAGATGGATGGAAGGAGAGAGATCACTTGATCATTGCCTGTTAGGTTCACTCCCTCTGGGGCACCTGGCATAGGCCACTGTCAGTTGACAGGATACTGGGCTCGATGGACCTTTGGTCTGACCCAGTATGGCCATTCTTATGTTCTTATGTAAACTGGCAATCAAGGTTAGCAATACAGCCTCCCTCAAGCTCAAAACAACAATCCTGCCACAGATTCTCTAGGAGATGGAAAGCAACTCTGCAAATTGCCAATCCAGCTAGGAAAAAAGCTATGAAGAAAACCACTTCTGACAATCTCCTTTCTCTGTACCACATGCTTGAACAATATTGTGCCCTGCCAATTTATTCACTTGGCCATGTCCCTGCTGTCAAAAAACCTGTTTAGAAAAAAAATTACAAACTACTATACTTGCAAGCAGTAGCAACCCTCAAAGTATTGCCAGCACAATTTGTAACGTGCTGTCTGATCCACCTGGAGAACACAGGAATTGGAAGCATGGGGAGGTTGGGGGTGTGTGGAGGGTTAAATTCAGTTTTAAGCAGGTCAGTCCATAAAGTTCTGGCTAAAATGTTTTGAAGTAATTTGCTTATTCCCTTTAATGCTTAGCTTCTTCAGATAAAGTTTCTTTGTATACAAAAAGATTGTACAGTATTAATATGCCAGAAATACTATGCAAAAGGCAGGATATATTTCTTTGTATGCTTCCTCTCAAGGATCTTTATAAGCCATTCAAATTAGAATCATTTACAGGTTTGTCACATCTCACGCTGGGGTTACGTCCTGCAGTCAGCGCGTAAAGCGAAAATCGTGTATAGTCAAAATTACATTGTGTGTAATGGCGGGCAGAATCACTCGCACTACAGGTACAGTATTAAAATTGTTATTTTTCTCTTTTTTGTTTTTGCCGACCACGTAAAGCTGAAATTGCGCACGCTAAATGCACGTAAGATGTGACAGACCTGTACCTCACTTTTGGGGTGTAATACAGCAGCTTTTTAATAGTGTAATGTTGCTGTGCACCACAGCTTAGGATAAGATGTGGTCACTAATACTGAATCCAATTGAAACTATAGGGAGTAATTTAGATATGGCAATAGGGGCATTAGAGAGAACATGCCTATGATTTCAAGTTCTATTGAGTCATTCCTTTAGACACTTAACTGATCCATCCTCCTTCCTTGTTTGGGTAATTAGTTGTCAGACAGGTATTTATATGTTATAGTCCCACAATTTCTCAATGCAATGCAAAGGCAGTCACCCAGAGTCCAGTCATTATATTACATCAGCACAGAGAATTTTGCAACAGGAAAATCTGGGCAATCAGCCCTGACCTAAACTCTATATTTCATTAGCATCAATGAAAATTATAGGATTTTTAAAAAGGAGAGTGTGTATGAGCTATATCACACATATTAAGTTGACCCTCCCATTCTTTCCCTCTGCCTCTTTCTTCTGTATCCAACTCCCTCAGGCTGTTTGAATTTAAAAATAAACAAACACAATAACAAAACAACAAATGCAGTTTTATGCTTTCCCCCCCATGACAAAACGTTTTTATCATGTTGCACGGCACTCCAACTGCCTTAGGGGAGCTTTAATGATGATTTTATTTTTAAAAGTACAGGCTTATCTTGCTTGACCTTGCTGCACAAAATAAAAGGTTGCTAAACTCCTCCTCCCAGAGAACAAAACCTGGAACAGAAATGACCTGGCTCTTCTAGATCAAAAGCCTAGAGTGGTAGAGTCCACAAACAAAGAAATCAGAACTAGGACAAACCCAGCACTATTACGAACAGGTACTGTAGGAGTAACCAGGCCAGAGAAACTGACCATTATTCCTCTCTTGTTTGTTCCCTATAATAAACTTACTTTAATACTCTGTAAGGCACTTTGAAGATATAAACCAATCTATATAATGTCCCAAGTAAGGTAATGTGCTTATTTTACAGAAAAAGAAATGAAGGGCTTATCTACACTTAAAGCTGTGTTGCTGTACCACTGAGCAAAGATACTACCTCCACCAACAGGAGAGCTTCTCCCACTGACATAAATACTCCACCTTCCTGAGAGACAGTAGCTATGTCGACTACGAGAAGCCCTCCCATCAACATAGTGCTGTCTACACTGGGATTAGGTTGGTATAACTGTTGCTCAGGTGTGGATTTTCCAAACACCTGAGCAACATATTTATATAGACATAAGTTGGTAGTGTAGACCAACTAGAGAGAATAAGCAATTGTCAAAGGTCACACCAGGAGTCAGTATCTGAGTCAATATTATAATGTTCAAGTCTCTGGCTCTTAGTTCCATGCTCAAACTACTAGACTAAAGTGTTGTTTTTTTTCAGTGAATTATTGTATTGTATTTACAGAACTTCAATTTAAACTTGACTTTATAATATACTACTAGCAACTACATGTCTGATCCATTTCTTGCATTTACAAGCCACAATTAAATGTTTGTAGTAAGGCAACTTGCAGGGCCAGTTCAGATAAGGGTGCCAATCTGCAAAAGTGTCTAGGTCTTAGGGCTTCACTCCACCACAGACAGGCTGATATGCTAGTGCGGTGCCTCTGTTTTTAACTACTCACATTCCACTGCTGTGCTCAGAGCACTCAACTTGAGATCCCTGGGGAAATCCGCGTGTCTCTTAAATGGCCACCTGGTGCACAACACTGAAGGTTCCCTCCCCTTCCTTCTGTGCAACAAAATATATCTACCAATCCTTGAACTGCCTCCAAAAACACTGACACAGGTCCAGGCTAGTGCTCCCTCACTAGACTGCTGTGAAAAGATCCAGCCAGTAAAGCCTAGGGTGTTCTAAGCCTCCAAAGTCCAGTCACTGCCCCTGGCATTGAATCCCCAGGCACACCCTCCTGAGAGTTTGGACTATGTGGCCCAGTCCCTGGGGCTAGTACTGGCTTCTCAGATTCCCCCTGTAGCTTTAGCACACGCTCTCCCAGAACTCCACTTGAAGAGGTAAAGTAGAAGGCTTCAAGGGGGCAGGTGATAATATGTAGCACAACACAGACTTTGCTCTTTAATACTATGAGAAATACAGATCTACACAAAAACAAACCCAATATGCATTTCTCTGCCTCAGTTTCCTTACCATTCCAGAGCATTCTCTGTGCTGAGATCAGAGTCCTTTAGAGCCATCCAGAATCCTCCTGTTGCAGTGCATAGCTTGGGTTCTTAAACATGTAGCCTTCTCCCCAATCTACCACCTCTGGCCATCATCAGTCCGTTCCCTTCTTCTTTCCTGCCAAACCTCGTGTGTGTGTCCTGAAACTTTCCCTTGTGAGCCCTTTTATAAACTTCTAGTCCCTTGATCAGGTGAATTCCGAATCAGCCTCAACTGGTGATCAGTGCTCTACCAGATGACTTTGTTGCCTGGCATTCTCTCCCCAGATAAACCAATTCTTCTGGGTGGGAGCCAGTCTGTCTAGGATGTTTGTATTAAAATTGAGGACCATTACAAGTTTAAAAACACTACTGCCAGCTCTGTACCACAACACACTGGAATTTCAGCCCTACATGGAAGTGAGAAGGCAATAGCTTCCACACTCAAAACGTGATTTGCAGGTTGATAAAGACATATACAGAGTTCATAATCACATGCATGCACACACAGAGTTTGTAAATTGTACAAATTCCCTAACTATCTCACACCCACACTAGTTCTGGATACATCTGCTCTCTTTCCCTCCTATGGGACTGAATCTCTATAACTAGCACGAGAGAGCAGATTGGGACAAAAGGGGGGCAAAGCAGACTTAGTGAGGTGTAAGGACAATTGGAATTTCAAAGTATCTTGTGTAATAAGAAAACATAGTTGCCCCCATTTTTCCATAGCCCAAGATGAATTAAATTCACAGATTCCAAGGCTAGAAGGGACCACCGTGATTATTTAGTTTGACCTCCTGTAAAAATACAGGCCATAAAACTTCCCCAAAATAATTCCTAGAGCATAAAGTTTAGAAAAACATCCAGTCTTGATTTTAAAATGGTCAATAATGGAGACTCCACCATGACTTAGTAAGTTGTTCCAATGCTCATTACATGCTGTTAAAAACTTATGACTCTTTTCCAGTCTGAATTTATCTAACTTTAACTTCCGGTCTTTGGATCATGTTATACCGTCCTCTGCTTGATCGAAGAGCCCACTATTAACTGTTTGTTTCCCATATACTTAGACTCACCCCTTAACCTTCTCTTTGTTAAGCTAAATAGATTGAGTTCTTTGGGTCTTACTACGAGGCATGTTTTCCAATCCTGTAATCATTCCTGTGGCTCTTCACTAAGCCCTCTTCAATTTAATCAACATCCTTCTTGAATTGTAGATACCAGAACTGGACACAGTATTCCAGAAGTGATCACACCAATGCCAAATACAGAAGTAAAATAACTTCTCAATTCTTACTCAAGATTCCCCAGTTTATGGATCGAAGGATCACAACAGCTCTCTTGACCATAGCTCCTGTTCAGCTGATTACCCATCAGACCCCAAGTTACTTTCAGTCTCATTCGTTCCCAGGATAGATTCCCCCCATTCTGTAAGTGTGGCCTACATTCTCTGTTCCTAGATCTGTAGATTTCACTATATAAAAATGTTTATGGTTTGCTTGTGCCCCATTTATTAAGCGATCCAGATCACTCTGAACACAGTGACCTGTCCTCCTCATTAGTTACCACACCCCCAATTTTTGTGTTGTCTGCAAACTTTTTATCAGTTTATATTAAGATCGTGTTTTACATTCCGTCCTCTGCTGATCAGATCCCACTTGTACTTAAAAATCTTGATTAGCAAGTCTACTCTGAGTTTGGAAAGAAATATTGTTCTTCTATATGTTTCCTTATCAAGGACTTAAAATGGCAGTAACACCCCGAACTGCACTTGGAAAGAGTACACACAGATTTAGCAAGGTGCACTCTGCTGGTAGTACAGGATGGGATGCAACTTCCTGAGCAGAGCTTGAGGAATTTGGAAAAGCCAGGGGCTGGACTGGACAACCATCTATATCTCCCACATTTGCTGGTGTTTCAAGAAAAATGGAGGCAGGTGGAGGGTTTTCATTTTCAGCCTCTGACTAGCTGTGCTGGTCAATCACTATAAACGGGCACACAGAAGGGATAAGAATATTGGTTTATCATTCATACAGTGAACACTGCTACAAGTACTGCCCTGCTCACCAGAGAAAGGATGGAATCCTGCAATCAGTAGGTTCCCTGGCAGTCAGCAAGAGAAGGAAGGAGTTTAAGTGCAATGCCAACAGCAAAAGCCTTGGGGGCGGGGATCTGGCAGACTGGGTCCAGGTATGGAGGGAAATTAATGGGAAACTAGGTCAAGTCAGAAAGCAGAATTGTGTCAGGGAGGCAAGAGTGAAGGGAATAAAGGAGAACGGAGGGAGCAAGAGAAACCAATGGATCCAAGGGAAAACAAGAGCAGATCAAGGAACCTCCCTGGAAATGGGAAATGAGCTCCTACTTCTCTAACTGCACCAAGATTGCATAGAAGGCTTTGGTTGCCATCTGAGATGACTGTTAAAAGATAAGAATTCAGCCTTACAGTCACTATAATAACTTCTCATTGAATGAGTTCTTGTCTCTAAGGTACTGATCAGTTCTAGTGAAGTGTAAATGGACATGAGGCCAATTCTAATAGGACTGAAGTATTTATTGAGGTAATGTGGGGATTCAGAGGTGAGAGCTATAACTTACACAATTTTAGATTTTTTGTGGGATGGGGGAATCCAGGCTTCTTAAAAAAAAAAAAAAAAAACCTATAAAAAAGAGATTTCTATTTGTCTTACATCCTATGAAAACACCTCCTGAACTGCTTGCAACGAAACTATTTCAAACACAGAGGGTGACAGTGAAACTTTCTTGACTAGTTTTCACTGTTCAAGCTGACAGTTAAAAGCAAGCAGTATAAATAGTGAAAAACTAAGCTCCTCTAATTTTGTCTTAATAATCTAAATTGCTACTAGTACAGAGAAATGCTCTTTCTAAATGGCCTATCTACAACTCTTCTGCTATGAGGCAGGCTTCATTTCGGGCTCCCTCTCTTCCTAGTTCTACGAAACATCAGTGTCGGGGCCTGGGAGAGCAGGAGCTTGTGCTGGGCAGAAGAATTGCAGGGGACATATCAGCTCAACAACATCAGAAGGGTCTCTATCTGCCTTTGCTCCCCAAAATGTTCCCCTTTCCCCCACCTTTGGCAGTTCAGACAAGCTTTCTGGGGCATGGACTCTTACTCCATGGATGTACTGTACCTAACACAACAGGACCTCAAACTTGGTTAGGACCTCTAGGTACTACTTCAATATACAAAAGAGCATTTACAGTAAGTTGGAGTAAAGAGAATATGAATTAACCTTAACTGTATTACACTTAAACAACCACAAATGGTTCCATATACTATATTGTACTTCCTGTGAACGTAATTTCTATTCCCAGCACTGCCTGAGCCCTTTAGAAAGTTATCACTATCCTTATTTGCTACCAAAACACCAAGGAGAGCCACTTTGTCATTACAGGGATAGTTTAGATTGTTTGATCAGGCTTTCACAGCAGCTCTGCTGTGGAGATAAAGATTTATGATTTCAACATCAAACTGAAGAGTTAGAAAGTACTTTCACCTATACCTGCCCCTGATCCCCTCTGCCACTTTTTGGATTTACAGTGATTTTCCTACTTTTAATAATTTTTCTCTCCCATGATGCTGTGTGAAAGACCCACACAAACAAGGAAAACTAATTGACTGTACAGAGGAAATACTGAAACTGACTATACAAGGTCCCATTGAATTTTTTCCTTTCTAATCTTTCTATTATAGCAACTTTGGATTTAACCTGCAATAGCAGCACACAAGACATTTGGACAGAAGTGCCTTTTTTTTTTTTTTTTTTAAGTTGACAATGCCCTGAAATTCCATAGGCTGTTTAGTATAAAGGACGTTTAGAATCTCATCCATACATGGTGTATATTTAGAAAGTGAATTTTCATTGAAGATTCCACTCTGCCTATGTCCGGTGGTAGATGTCCACAGGCCTGTATCATTGATTTACTAATGCTGTCTAGTGGATGAGTTTACATTAAAAAATGTGTAACCAGCAGTCCAGGATCTGAATGCATATGCTTGTTCTGTTGGGCACAGAAAGAGCTAAGCTGTCAAAAGCAGTTTTGCCACAAACACTGGAGCATGATTGCCCTAGCTGAAATAAAAATCAATAAACCTCTCAGTAGCAGATTCAGGTCCTCAAGATTTAAAAAAAAAAAAAACAAAAAAAACCAAAATGCACCAACATTAGACTTCAGCTCCTCATGCTCTTGCTAAGGTGTACAGCTTTCAGTTTATCATGCTTTTCAACCTTCCTTGACCTACAGGATGAAGTACCCCCATTAATGGACCAAAAAAGGCACAGGAAAATCACAGAAATAAAGCATTTTAAATTGTTGGCTTTCCGAAGAGGACCTTTTCCTGTAACCTCACTTTCATATTCAGTATTTTTATTTCTGTAAAGTGAAAGGAGATGGCAAATTTGAACAAAAACAGCCTATTCAACAGGGGGGGGGGGGGGGTTGAGGCAAACTGGGCCTGCCTAAACCCAGGTTGGTTTAAGTTCAAGATCCTTGAGAGGGCCGCACGTAGGGGATCTGTGGGCCGCAAAATCAGTACTTGGTCTTGCTAGTTGAAGCAGGGTGGCGGGACTCAATGACGCCTTCAAGCGTCCCTTCCAGAAGCTGTGACATAGGTATATCCATAATTATATATTATCAAGCTATGACTTCAATTAAGTGAAGTATTATTGGTTTTTTACAGCAAAAGTTTAGCTCAGAATGTGTTATTACTTATCCTCTCAACAGACACGATCTAATGAGCTAAGACCCTCCAATGATGTTCACAGCTTTTGCCTGCAAAATAAAGGCTTTTGTAGGCTGCCAATTTTCTTATTCAGATTTGTCTACAAAGCACCTCCTACAATAAAGAGGCAACAAAAATCCTGCGCCTTGCATACAGCTATCAGCTATGTAAAGTTTCTGTAGCATAAGGCTTTCCTCCATAGATCGTGTTTCACGTCAGAGGAGAAGTATCTTTAATTCCTCCCTTCACGAGCAATGAATCAGGCCACAGAACATCACTCTCCACTGCTGCTACATTCACCGCCGACTATGCTTGGAGTTGCCCCCACGCCATTCCGATGCTGACGAATCATTCTGGGAGCAGCCCAGCCCCCTCCCTTCACAGATTCTCAAAAGAGGGACACGCAGAGCAGACGCTGAGGGCGTTGGGGCAAGGGGTTACATAGGCTGGTGCCCCCGAAGACCGAGCGATGGCGGACGGGGTGGTCGCGGCTGCCCCAACGGTTCCCATCCCAAAGGTCGGCTTTGTTACTTCACACCCACCCCTTTTGCCAACTGCGGACCCCCCTGCCCACCGGTCCCCGGCGCCCCTTCCCCGTGATCGGCGGCTGCTCCGCCCTCCTTCCGTGCTGGGTGAGATATTTGTGAAGCCGCTCTCCGCTGTGCGCCCGGCGCTCCCTTTGCGGCCAGGGGGGCCTGTCGCGCTGCTCGCGCTCCCTTCGGCTGCTGGGCGGCGGCGCGTTGCTGCTGGAGCCCGGCTCTTTTTCCCACCCCAGCTCTTCCCTGGCCCATCCCCGCGCTGCCGTCCTGGGCCCCCGCCAGCCCTCACTCACATGCCGCCTCCGCTGCCGGCCCGGCGGCTCCCCACAGGGCTGCCCCCAGCCCCGCCGCGCTCCGGCCTGGGACTCACGGACTCGCCCCCTCAACACCCGCCGCCATCTTAACCACAGAGCTGCGGGAGAGAGGACAGAGCGTCTCCTAGAAACCCACCTCCGGTCCTCCAAGGGTGTCCTACCACCGCCAGCCCCCTGGCTCCACCCCTCGCCCCCTCCCTGACATCACCCAGCAACCCCGCGCCCTCCCCCTGACAACACTGCCCCTCCCTGAGGTCACCCAGCAACACGCAGCCCACCCGCCCCCTCGCTGCCATCACTCGGCAAGACCTCCCTGACATCCCCACCCTTGACCGCCCCCATCCCATCCCTCCTTTCCATCCTGCACTATCCCCGTGATTCCCCAGTAACAGACCTGCCTATCCTGTACAATCTGCCTCTCGATCCCCGACAGCCCCTACACCACACCTATTAACCTTCCCCACTTTTTCCATCCCCCTCGTTACCCTATCACACACCTACAGTATCATCCTGACTATCCCTCACTGTACACTTGACCCCTTCCATGTTCTCCTCCACTATCTCCCCACAAGGTTCCTCCTATCTGTCCCCGCTGCACTACCCAGTTATTCTTCTGTCCCATAGTGCTCTTCCTGAACACAAGCTCTTCCCTAGTTCTGTAGAACTCTGCTTGGGACACCTGAAATACTGATCACAGTGAGTGCCATAGGATTATTTCATAATATTAGGACTGGGCTACACCTAAAATGTAGGTCAAGCTGGCTACATCACTGGGCTGTGAAAAATTTCACGCCCTGTGTGATATAATTAGGTCAACCTAACGCCGAGTATGAATGCAGCTAGCTCAGGGGTTTTCAAACTGGGGGTTGGGACCCCTCAAGGGGTCGCAAGGTCATTACATGTGGGGGTCGCGAGCTGTCAACCTCCAGACCAAACACGGATGTACCGGGGACAGGCTCCACACCACACTCCAGGTGTCCCAACAGATATAGTCCAAACCCCCACCACAAAAGCACAGTTCGAAAAAGACTCAGACCAGAAATGCCCCCTCCACAGTGGTCTTCATGCAGTCTCCCAGCAGCAGGCGGTCCTCTTCTACTCCTCCTCCTCCATCTCCTCGGGGCACCAACAGCCCCCCAGCAACAGCCACAGTAGTCCCAGCATCTCCAGGCGGTGGTGGTCTGGTGTCCAGGCAGGAGGGACCCCACTCAGATGGTGTCCTCAGCAATAAGAGCCGGGGTCCCTCACTTCCCTCCTCTCTGGGAAGTTTCTCCCATACCCGGTGCTCATAGGGAGAGACTTCCCAGCATTTGGAAACTTACTCCCAGTAGGAGGATTGGAGGAAAAAGGGAACCCTGAAGTTAGTGAGGCCTCCATAGTAGACTGTCAACCCCCGTTTTTTTCTGAAATATCCCCAGATTTATTTTCCATTCCCAGAGTAGAAAGTCAAAAAGGGAAAGGAGGGCAGCTAAGGCCTTGGGAACCCAAATACTGACTCAAAGCCAGAGGGTCGCTCTCGTAGGTAAGCGCACCCGAGCAGCTGAAAAGGAGGCCACTCAGGAGGGAGAAGCACCCGAATATGACCCCCACCCTAACGCTTCTGAACCAGTAGAGGCAACAGAGACTGGGCCCCTAGATCTTGGGCAGATTAGCCCCGGAAGAGGAAATTTTGGATGGGACCAGGCTGAAGACCCAAGGTACGACAACATTAGGAAGGAGGTGGCTGAAATAGATGGGGTCCCCGTGGAAGGGGAAACCCAGAGACCAGGACCTTATTTCATAATGAAGAAGAATCTCTTATACTGGGTTGTACCAGTACAGGGGCAGAAGGTACAGCAGAACCTAGTATCTCAAAAACACCAGAACGCTGTATTAAGTCTTGCACATGGTCATCTTTTGGGGGGGCATTTGGGGGTAGAGAAGACCCTGGCACGAATCCTACGACGGTTCTTCTGGCCCAGAGTACATGAAGAAGTGCGGAGGTACTGTGCGTCCTGCCCGGAGTGTCAGCTGCACAGTCCTGTCCCCACCTGAGGGCACCTTTAGTACCCCTTCCCATCATAGAAGTCCCCTTTGAGCGAATAGCCATGGACCTAGTGGGACCCCTGGAGAAGACGGCTTGGGGCCACCAATATATACTTGTTGTTTTAGACTATGCTACTTGCTACCCAGAAGCCGTCCCCCTGCCGGAACACAGCCTCTAAAATGATAGCCAAAGAGCTGGTGGGGATCTTTGCCCGAGTGGGCTACCAAAGGAGATATTAACAGACCAAGGAACCCCATTTATGTCAAAGCTAATGAAGGACCTCTGTACGCTGCTCCATATATATATACCCTGAGAACTTCAGTCTACCATCCGCAGACTGATGGGTTGGTAGAAAGGTTTAACCGAACCTCAAGGCTATGATACGGAAGGTGGTAAGTTGGGACGGGAAGGATTGGGACACCCTACTACCCTATCTTATGTTCGCTATCCGGGAGGTACCTCAGGCCTCAACTGGGTTTTCCCCCTTTGAGTTATTATACGGGTGTCACCCCGTGGCATACTAGATATCGCCAAAGAGATCTGGGAAGAGGAACCCAATGAGGGGAGAAATATAATAGAGAACATGTAATACAGATGCGAGACCGGATAGCCCGGGTCACCCCTATTGTACGGGAACATTTGGAAAAGGCACAGGAGGCCCCAGAGAACCCATTACAATCGCACCAGGCAAAAGTCTGACAGTTCCAACCAGGGGATCGGGTGATGGTGTTGGTACCCATGGCAGAAAGCAAGCTTCTGGCCCAATGGCAGGGGCCCTATGAGGTGGTTGAACCCGTGGGGAAGTAACCTACAAGGTGCGGCAGCCAGGACGCCGAAAACAAGAACAGATTTATCACATCAACCTTCTGAAACCCTGGCATGCACAAGAGGCATGCATAACTGTCCAAAAAGACCTAACCCAGGAAAACAAGCCTTCCAAACAGGTGAGAGTGTCTCCCGATTTAACACCAGACCAGAAGAATGAGGTGTCTGAGATGATCTTCCGGAACCAAGATGTGTTCTCGACAAAAACCGGGTGAACAACCAAGACATATCACCACATCCTCACAAACCCTGGGGCCAGAATAACAATGAGGCCCTATCGGGTGCCAGCGGCCAAAAGGAGGAAATAAAAGCAGAAGTAAAAAAAAATGCTGGAGTTGGGGATCATCGAAGAATCCCACAGTCAGTGGTCCAGCCCAATCGTGCTGGTGCCCAAACCTGATGGCACCACAAGGTTTTGCAATGACTTCCGGCGACTAAACGAAGTATCCAGTTTGACGCATACCCCATACCTCGCATAGATGAGCTAGTGGACCGTCTGGGTAATGCCCGGTACTTGACTACACTAGACTTGACAAAGGGGTACTGGCAGATTCCCCTTGCGGAAAAACGCAAAGGAAAAGACTGCGTTCTCTACACCAGAGGGTCTTTTTCAATATACTGTCCTCCTTTTGGACTACATGGGGCCCAGCTACTTTCCAGTGCCTCATGGACAAGCTATTATGCCCGCATAACAGTTATGCTGCTGCCTACTTGGACGATGTGGTCATTCATACCCCAGACTGGGAAACCACCTAGAGAAGGTGGAGGCAGTCCTTGATACCTTCAGGTGAGCTGGCCTTACAGCAAACCCTGCCAAGTGCGCTGTAGGGTTTACAGAGGCCAAATATCTTGGCTACATTGTGGGAAAAGGCCTGGTAAAACCCCAAGTGAACAAGTTGGAGGCCATCCAAAATTGGCCCCGACCACGTCGCAAGAAACAAGTCCGGGCATTCCTAGGTGTAGTGGGGTATTACTGATGATTTATCCCCCACTTTGCCAAAGGGCAAGCCCCCTGACAGACCTAGTGAAAGCCCATGGACCTGATCTGGTGAGATGGTCTGACGCAGCAGAGGAAGCATTCACAGACCTACGGACTGCCCTCTGCAGTAACCCCGTACTGATAGCCCCTGATTTCACAAGGAATTTATCCTGCAGACAGATGCATCGGAAGTAGGGTTGGGGCCGTTCTATCACAGATGGTCGGGAAGGAGGAACACCCAATTCTCTACCTCAGTAGGAAACTCCTTCCGAGGGAACAAAAATATGCAGTGGTGGAGAGAGAGTGCCTCGCCGTAAAATGGGCCATGGAAGCATTGCGCTACTACTTGCTCGGGCGCAGATTTTCCTCATGACCAACCATGCCCCTCTTCAATGGATGCAGCGGAACAAGGAGAAGAACACAAGGGTGACCAGGTGGTTCTTATCCCTCCAACCTTTCCAGTACCGTGTGCAACACAGAGCAGGGAGCCGTCACGGCAATGATGATGGCTTGTCACGTGTGTACTCTCTGGCTTCCCAAGCTGCCCAACCCCTTGGTGTTGAGCAGGGGGGAGGGATATGTGACAGACCCAGACCAGTGGGTGTAGCAAGGCGGCCTGGTTTCTAGGCGCCCTGGAGGATGAAGAGCCCAGCCGGAGGCCGGACTGGGCGGAGCTATGGAGCTCTGAGCCTGCCCCGCAAAGGGTCAAGCACCGGCCCGGAAGTATAAAGGCAGGCTCTCCGAGCTCAGTAAGGGGCCAGCAGTCAGAAAGACCAGACATCTGCGACCGAGCTCCCGCTGGGGAGGCAGCAGAAGGCAGCGGCCGGCCTAGCCTACCCCTCGCTCACTATCCTGGGGAGGCCTGGCCAAGCCTACCCCGCGCTCGCTATCCAGAGGAGGACTGGCCGAGCCTGCCCCGCTCCAGCTACCCAGAGGAGGAACCGAACTTGCCCCGCGCTCGCTACCCCGAGGAGGACTGGCCAGGACCGCCCCGCTCCGGCTACCCCAAGGAGGAGCCGAGCCTACCTTTCGCCACCTACCCCGAGGACCCGCTGAGCCCGCCTGTGGACGCTCACCCTGAGGAACCAATGATGGTTGACCCCTCTGCTGACACTACAACGACTCAGGTACTCGATGAGGGGGAGAGTGGAAGTGGCCCGGGGGTAGAAGATCCAGTCTGGCTGCAACACTGCCAGAGCCAATGTCAGTGTGTTGCAGCCAGGATCTCCATTGACACAGCAGCAGTCTGCCTGCCGCTGTTAGGGCCTTGGGATGGGATACAGTGGAGTGGGAGGGCGTACGTCCCCCTCTGCCATCCAACATCTGGGTGGCAGACTCCCCCTATCCCTGGGCCTGAGGAGGCCAAAGCCTAGAACTGTTACTGCTCGGCCCTGCCTAAAGGCCTGAGCCTATTTGACTTGCTACTGTTTGTTGCCCCGCCCTGATCCCAGGGCCTGGGCTTTATAGAGTGACAGTGGGGTACAGGAGTCTGGTAGAGGGAAAATATTCTGGTCACTGGATGAGTAGTTTTCTGTTCCCTGAGTGAGCAGAGCAGGGGCTGCACTAGAGTAATCAGGAACCTGCTAGAACCAATTAAGGCAGACAGGCTGATTGACACACCTTGCAGCCAATCAAAGCAGGTCTTATCAGGGCACCTGGTTTAAAATGAGTTTCAACTCATCAGGTGGGGAGGAGCCAGAGGAGAGAATGTGCGTGATGTGCAAGGAGTGGAAGCAAGAGCCAAGGAGCTGAGGTGAGAGGGTGCTGCTGGTGGATAAGGAGTCAGTGTTATTCAGACACCAGGAGGCGGAAATCCTGTGGTGAGGATAAAGAAGGACTGTTTGTAGGAGGTCATGGGGATACCCAGGGAGTTGTAGCTGTCACGCAGCTGTTAGAAGAGGCACTATAGACAGCTGCAATCCACAGGGCCCTGGTCTGGAACCCGGAGTAGAGGGCGGGCCTGGGTTCCTCCCAACTCCTGATTAGACACAGGAGGAGTTGATCCAGACTGTGGGAAAGATCACTGAGGCGAGAAAATCTGCCAATAAGCTCAGGACCCACCAAAGTAGAGGAGGAACTTTGTCACAGGTCTTAAATTAAACAGACTGTTGAATATATTTATTAGGGAGATCGCATTTAGAGGCTTGCAATATGAAAGGGGTCGCCAGTAAAAAAGTTTGAGAGCCACTGAGCTAGGTCAACAGAAAAATTCTTCCATCAACCTAGCTACCTCCTCTCGAGGGAGCAGATTTACTAGAAGCAATGGAAAAAACGCTTCCAATTACTGTACTAAGTGTCCACACTACAGTGGCATAGCTGCAGCTATGCTGCTGTAGAACTTGTACATACACTCAGACTCTCAAAGGTGGTCCTCTTCTTCTACTTTTTAATTTCTTTTCAACGTTTGGTCATTTATGATATAATTTTTTCCCATTTAAGATATTGAGTAAAAAGAATAAACAGTGAAGGTGAAGACTGTATCAAAAGACAGGTCAAATGCTTGCCCATTAATAGTCATGTGAAGAACTATCCATTATCCTCTAAAAGGCCTAAAAATTCCAGACTGGCAGATGTAAGACCCAGAAAACATACCCTGATTGTATGAGAAATGATATGTGATTTCCCCAAGACCACCTCACCTGAAATAGTCACTAATAAAACAAAAACAGACATCTTAATGTTAAGTACAGAATCATATGACAGCATATAATGGACAAATTTTCAACTACAGTTACATACATATATCAAGTAATATTCCAGATACAAACCGTAAGCATTTGGAAGTATGGAAACTAATAGCTATGGAAAGAGAGAGAGGGAGACACTACTGCAAGACTCTAGGCTAGTGGAAGAGTTTGTTGTTTTTTAGTTTTGCTGCTCTCCCCACCCTTAATTTTTTCATTTGGCCAAAGCTGGCAGGATGGGCAGCACATCACCAGGTTGTGCCTATGCTAATGTGTTCCATAAGGACCTGTAATTAAACAAACTTGTCCTCTGCTCACTACAATGGTCTCCCATAAAATACTGAGTCAGATTCAAGTCCATGTCTTCATGATGCTCAATGGCCTGCATCCAGGATACCTAAAATAGGGATGTAGATCATGGTTGACAGCTCTTCCTCAAGCACAATGGACCTGCCCATCACAAGGGGACAGCTCATTTGTGTAGGAGAAAGTGCTTTCTTAGAGTCTGGTTGAAGACTGTGGAATTAACTCCCGTAGGACCTAAGAATGACTTCAAACTTCAGCATTTTCCATTCCTAATGTTGGCAAACTTCGACTTTGCCTTCAGTAATAAAAACACAGAGCACAACAGAAATGAAAAAAAAAATAAAAAATAATTCTCAGAGTTTTCCTCCTGGGGAGCTACAAAGGGAGGAAAACTGATCACACATGAGCGATGCTAGTTACATCACTTAAATAAACTTCTGGAAAGTACCCAGATGCCATGTTGATAGGCACAATAGAAGAACCTGAGTAAAACTGAATAGAACTATCTACACTAAATTAAAACACAATTACTATTCACTTAAACTTGCTGGTACACACAGAGGGAAAAACATTCACAGTTTCTATGATTTATTTGGTAAACAAATTCAGAATGAAACTAGATAACTTAAAAGTCTGGAACCTCTTACACTGGAAAGCTCTGAATATCTTTCAAATCACTTTAGCCCATCCCTATTTGGGAGTGAGGAATTTTTCAATGAAGATGCAAGACAGTTCATTTTATCTTTGCCTAAAATGTTATTTCAGTGCTTCTTCCTTCTTAAAAGGTGGTTGTATTCCAAAAAGTGACTATGTATGCACTTTCTAACTCAACAGATTGGCCCTCTTTGTGTGTGTACTGGAGACAAATCTGCTGCCTGCAGGGACAAATTACTGAGATGGTATGAGGTAAGACTGTAAAAACCTATTGCATATGTTTGCAAAGTGTTTAGTATTTTATATAATCTAATAATACTTTGAAAACCATGCAATATGTTGTGCCTTATTAGCTTCTTAATAGTCTAGTAAAGCAGGAACGGGAATATGGATAAGAAACTCATAAGTTATCATTCTTTTTCTGCCACTTTATCCTGTGCCCATGAGCCACATCCCTTCTTATCCTTAAAGTAGGCCAAATCATTATTTATCCACAGAGTGCTCTAAGTATTAATTACTTAATGTTTGCAAAGTGCTTTGAAGAGGAAAAATGTATATTAATACTAATTATAATCACCTGTAACATTACCAGCTCATGTAGTATTAGGAATATGTTGTTTATATAAAGCTAACTTTGTCTGAAAAGGTTTGGCAATATCCATAAACAAGGCCTCCTGACAAATTCTGTCCTGACAATTTCTGTCTTCCAGTGAGTTTTCTGTCACATAAGCAGTTTGGGAGAGGGGAAAAAATTACCAAAATGTCAAGACAAAACTGAGATTGCAATGCTACTTTAAGGAGAAATATGACATTGCCAGGAGCACTTCTTCACTAATTTAAAAGCATTTGCCATATATAAATTTCACAACTCCTTTTCCCAAACATTGACAACGGTCAGCTGGTCACAAACACTGCATGTAATCTCTGCTCCAAAAAGAGAGGTTAAAATGTTCAGCCAATGAAATGATTCTTGGATGTTCTATATTACATTACATGAAACAACCTCTAGGTGTCATCCTAATCTTCCCTGTGGCTTGACAGTGCTGTTTGTTTGCTTGATTTATCAATTGTGCATGGGAAATGCTGCAGAATAAATCTGTTGCAGCAAAGAAGTTGGAGGCAGAAGTGCACAAAGTGCTACAGGATGTCATCAATGTGGTTAATTTTATAAAAACAAGACCTTTAAATAGTAGAATCTTTACAATATTTTGTAATGAGATGAGGAGTGACCATGAAAATCTTTTGTACCACACAGAGGTTCGCTGGTTATCTCATGGCAAAGTGCTTAAAAGAGTTGTCGAACATAAAGATGAGTTACGCATTTTTCTTTTACAAAAAGACAGAGTGTTCCAAATTTGCTGACCTTTTCTGTGATGACAAGTGGTTGTCAGTAGTATGCTACCTAGCAGATATTTTCGAAAAAATAAACACACTTAATCTGTCCCTTCAAGGTAAAGAGGATGTTTTAACAATGAGTGAGAAAAGTAACTGCTTTCCGAAAGAAACTCATGCTATGGAGAGAGCATTTTGAAAATGGATATTTGGAAATGTTTCCATCATTATGTGACTTTTGTTGCCGAAAACGATGTAAGTGTGTCCCTTATAAAAACTCTCATATCTGCACACTTAAACTTGGAAACAGAATGTTCTAACCTGTTTAAAAATCTTCCAAATGAAGAGTTTCAGTGGGTTTTGAACCCATTTGTTAAAAATATAAAAATGCAACATCTTCCTATTAGTTTGCAAGAACAACCGATTGACATCAGGGAAGATGGAAATTTTCTAGCTGAATTTCAACAAAAACCTTTGCATAATTGGTGGATGGGATTGAAAAATGAGTATCATGATTTAGTAAGTGCAGCCAAGGATGCACTTCCTCCATTTGGATCTACGTATCTTTGTGAGGCATCTTTTTCAGCTATCACAGCCATTAAAATCAAGATGCGAAATAAACTGAACTTGGAACCAGACTTTCGAATTGCCGTATCACAAAGTGTTAAACCAAGATTTTCAAAAGTAATGAAGCATATTCAGTCACATTGCTCTCACTAAAAATATTATTATTAATAATTTTTTGTGAGAACAAAAAGGTTTTTTGTACCATTAATAAATAAAATAAAAATACATTATTTTAAAAAGTATTTATTTCATCTTTATCTCATCCTTTTTAATTTCTATTTCTTGTGTATGTTTTATAATGTACATAAATATTAGCGTAGTAGCACATGTATATAATTTATACATAAATAAATATATATATATTGGGGGTGTGTGCTCAAATTTTTTTTACTGATAAGGGTGCGTGATCAAAAATGTTTTGAGACCACTGCTTTACTGTATACATTCTATGGTGTTTTCTGTTAATATTAGTCTTTATTTCTCACTCACTTGCTGACCAATATTATCTTATTGTTTCCTTGTACTCCCCTGTGTGTCTGCATCCATCTGTCATTTATTGTTTTATACTTAAAGTATAAGCTCTTTGGGGCTGGGATGTCTTTTTGTTCTGTGTGTGGCCAATGCCTAACACAATGGGTAGGGCCCTACCAAATTCATGGCCATGAAATCTGGCCTTTTGTGTGCTTTTACCCTGTATACAGATTTCACAGAGGAGACTAGTATTTCTCAAAGTGAGGGTCCTGACCCAAAATGGAGTTGCAGGGGGGTCACAGTATTGCCACCCTTACTTCTGCACTGCTGCCCTCAGAGATGGGCGCCTGGAGAGTGGCAGCTGTTGGCTGGGCACCCAGCTCTGAAGGCAGCGCCCCACCAGCAGCAGTGCAGAATTAAGGGTGGCAATATCATACCATGCCACCCTTACTTCTGCGCTGCTGCTGGTGGGGCGCTGCCTTCAGAGCTGGGATCCTGGTCAGCAGCTGCCGCTCTCCAGGTGCCCAGCTCTGAAGGGAGCGCCACCACCAGCAGCAGTGCAGAAGTAAAGGTAGTAGTATCTCAACCCTCCCTACAATAACCTTGTGAACCCCCCACAACTCCTTTTTGGGTCAGGACCCCTACAATTAAAACACCATGAAACTTCAGGTTTAAATAGCTGAAATCATGAAATGTACTATTTTTAAAATCCTATGACTGTGAAATTGACCAAAATTGTCTGTGAATTTGGTAGAGCCCTAACAATGGGGTCCTGATCCATGACTAGGGCTGATAGGTGCTATGGCAATATAGATAATACTAATTTAAAAAATCAAGCCACTTACTTAGGCTCTTATTTTGAAAATCTTGGACCTGGATCCTTGTTGTTCTGTTGATTGATGAGGGATATTTATTGTCTAGGTGAAGCTTCTCTACCTACATGTTAGCAGCAACGCATGAGAGATATTTGTAGTAGTATGCCAGGCCCCTTAAAAAAAGTACAGCTAGTGCTTTGTAGCACAATGCAGGATGGTGTGAGGGCATACTACCCCCAGTGCGGTCCAATGCATTGAGACAAAATTACCTCTATATCATTATTATGGACCACTACAGTCAGGGGCAGATTTAAGGGTTAGAGCATGGTCAGAAAACATGCTTAATGGTCTCATGGGTCACCATGTTAAACGTTTTTTAACAAATCACAGGATTAAACAAAAGTAGAAGCTCACCTAAATTGTGTTGGCATGTGTATGTCCAATTATTGGAACCTCATATCACAGTGACAGTTTTCCTTCGCAGATTGTTCTAAATGATGCTGTTCAGTTCCAACCTTGCTGTCTTGTCTTTCTCAGTTGCAAGTAGAGCAAGGTGTTGGTGATAGTGTCAAATGCATGTAGTTTTTGACATGCCTTAATGTGGTCATTGCCTGGTCAGCAGTATGGTGAGAAAGTCAACCCAACATTTGCATTTCTAGTAAAATATCAAGAGAATTTGATACTGTGAAATTCAAGTAGCCCAGGACTCTAAGTGACAAAATGAACATCTCTGTGTCCTTGGTTCACAATATTATGTCTTTCAAGATGTATTATTTTACCAAGTCTGAAGAAAAATATTAATATTTTCCCCAAACGTTTAAGAACTTCCCCCTTTGACTCTTCTAAAGTTTATATTTTGAAGTTGCCTGGAATGGAGAAAATCAAATAGGCAGCTACCTCTTGAAATCCCTGATATTGAGATTTTAGTTCCCTGATAATATTGTCTAAGACCTCAAAATATTTCCTTCAGTGATTATCCTTTGCTTCTAACACAGAATCATGTGCAAATTTATCAGCCATGTGGCATACACATCTCTTTTTGTGGCTTGATTAGTTTGCATTTTCAAAACCCATTGCTTCCCACCCGTTCTGAGATTCTTTTACAATTTCCAATTTTTCTTCTGTTCTGAGTTCACTGAGCTCTTTCACTGTGCTTTCAAATGTCTGGAGGACTTAGAACAGGTCAGTTTTCTTTGAAGGATTCCAAAGGCTACAGCCATGATAACTAAGGGTATGTCTACACTACGAAATTAGTTCGATTTAATAAAAGTCAATTTTTTAGAGATTGATTTGATACTTGGACTTTCCTAGACAATGATCCCACACTTTCACAGGCCTTGGGTGGCAGGCCAGTCCTCGCCCACAGACAGCCTGCCAACCTGAAGCATATTCTCACCAGTAATGCACACCGCACCATTAGTATACTGTAGCTCAGGAACCAATCCATGAACAAACCTCAATGCCAAACTCTGCCCACATATCTTACACCAGCACCACCATCACAGGACCTAAACTAGATCAGCCAACCTTCACCGGTTATTTCACTCTGCACGTCACCATGTATATAGGCCATCATATGCCAGCAATGCCCCCTCTGCATGTTACATCGGCCCCAAACTGGACAGTTGCTGTGGAAAAGGATAATAGGACACAATCAGAGTATTAGGAATGGCAATATTTACAAAAACCTGTAGAAGAGAGCACTTCAACCTCCCTGGCCACCAATAGCAGATCTTAGGTGGCCATACTGAGCAAAAAAACTTCAGTACCAGGACTTCAATAGCAAACTGCTGAGCTTCAGTTCATCTGCAAATTTTGACACCATCAGCTCAGGATTAAACAAAGACTGTGAATGGCTTGCCAACTACAAAACCAGTTTCTCCTCCCTTGGTTTTCACACCTCAACTGCTGGAACAGGGCCTCATCCTCCCTGATTGAACTAACCTCGTTATCTTTAGCTTGCTTCTTGCTTGCATATATATACCTGCCCCTGGAAATTTCCACTACATGCATCTGACAAAGTGGGTATTCACCCATGAAAGCTCATGCTCCAAAACGTCTGTTAGTCTATAAGGTGCCACAGGATTCTTTGCTGCTTTTACTGATTTGATACTGTCGTTTGTGTGTGTCCCCACTAAGCGCTTTAAGTCGGCGGTGTACGTCCACAGTACCTAGGTTAGCGTCGACTTTCAGAGTGTTGCACTGTGGTAGCTATCCCACAGTTCCCAGTCTCTGCCCCCCAATGGAATTCTGGGTTGTGCTCCCAATGCCTGATGGGGGAAAAACATTTTCACAGGTAGTTCTGGGTACATGTCGTCAGCCCCTCTCCTCTTCCCCCACCACCCGTGAAAGAAATGGCAAAAAATCATGTCTTGCCTTTTTTCCTGGGTTACCCGTGCAGACAACATACCATGGCAAGCACAGAGCCTGCTCAGCTCACTGTCACTGTACGTCTCCTGGGTGCAGCTGACAGACACGGTATTGCAGTGCTATACAGTAGCAGCTCCTTGCCTTTGCAAGTTGGCAAAGACAGTTACCAGTCATATTGTACCATCTGCTACTGTCATGGGTGCTCCTAGCCGACCTCAGTGAGGTCGGACGGGGGCGCCTGGACAAAAATGGGAATGCAGCAGAGACTCCTGTGGCACCTTACAGACTAACAGACGTTTTGGAGCATGAGCTTTCGTGGGTGAATACCTGCCACCCACGAAAGCTCATGCTACAAAATGTCTGTTAGTCTATAAGGTGCCACAGGATTCTCTGCTGCTTTTACAGATCCAGACTAACACGGCTACCCCTCTGATACTCGAAAAATAGGAATGACTCCCCAGGTCATTCTCTTCTTTAAGTTTTGTCTAATGGAGATTCAGTCCTGCCTGGAATATCAGGCAAGCCTACTAAAGAACCAGAGAGGCAAACGGCTGCTCCGGGTCAGAGCCCCAGACATCCTGCAGAAATGATGAGCTGCATGCCATTCTAGGGGGTGCCCCTACAACAATCCCACTTTTTGCTTCCCTCCTCCCTCAGCCCTCCCAGGCTACCTTGGCAGTTATCCCCCCATTTATGTGATGAAGTAATAAAGAATGCATGAATTTGAAACAGCACTAACTTTATTGCCTCTCCAAGCAGAGATCAAAGGGAGAAGGGGAGGGCAGTTGGCTTTCAGGGAAGTAGAGTGAACCACCATTCTGCACTTGCTGAGCCTATAGTTGGACTGCTCCTTACTACTGTCCAGGCTTCATAAGCCATGGGAGCAAGGGGTAGGCTGGGATAGGTGCGACCGCGTGGTGCTGCTGATTGGGAGAGGAGTCTGAGGCAGAAGCCTCCAGCTGACATGATATTCCAGGCAGGACTGAATCTCCATTACACAAAACTTAAAGAGAATATGACCTGAAGTCATTCCCATTTTTGTCCAGGCGCCCCCGACTGACCTCAACGAGGCCAGCCAGGAGCACTCATCCTGATGACAACGGGGCAGGCTCATGCCATGGAACACCAATTCTGGGCCCGGGAAATAAGGATAGACTGGTGGGACTGCATAGTGTTGCAGGTCTGGAATGGTTCACGGTGGCTGCGAAACTTTCGCATGCGTAAGGGCACTTTCATGGAACTTTGTGACTTGCTTTTCCCTGCCCAGAAGCACAAGAATACCAAGATGAGAGCTGCCCTGACAGTTCACAAGCGAGTCACGATAGCCCTGTGGAAGCTTGCAATGCCAGACAGCTAGCAGTCAGTCAGGAATCAATTTGGAGTGGGCAAATCTACTGTGGGGGCTACTGTGATCCAAGTAGCCAAAGCGATTTTTGACCTGCTGCTATCAAGGGTAGTGACTCTGGGAAATGTGCAGGCCATCGTGAATGGCTTTGCTGCAATGAGATTCCCTAACTGTGATGGGGTGATAGACAGAACGGAAATCCCTATCTTGGGACCAAAGCACCAAGGCATCGAGTACATAAACCGAAAGGAGTACTTTTCAATGCTGCTGCAAGCACTGGTGAATCACAAGGGACGTTTCACCAACATCAACGTGAGATGGCTGGGAAAGGTACATGACGCTTGCATCTTTAGGAACTCTGGTCTGTGTCAACAGCTGGAGCAAGGGACTTACTTTCCAGACCAGAAAATAACTATTGGGGATGTTGAAATGCCTATAGTTATCCTTGGGGACCCAGCCTACTCCTTAATGCCATAGCTCATGAAGCCATACACAGGCGACCTGGACAGTAGTCAGGAGCTGTTCAATTATAGGCTGAGCAAGTGCAGAATGGTGGTAGAATGTGCCTTTGGATGTTTAAAAGCGCACTGGCGCAGTTTACTGACTCGGTTAGACCTCAGCGAAACCAATATTCCCATCATTATTAGTGCTTGCTGTGTGGTCCACAATATCTGTGAGAGTAAAGGGGAGCCGTTATGGTGAGGTGGGAGGTTGAGGCAAATCGCCTGGCCACTGATTACATGCAGACAGACATTAGGGTGATTAGAAGAGCACAGCAGTGCACGGTGTGCATCAGAAAAGCTTTGAAAACCAGTTTCATGACTGACCAAGCTACGGTGTGAAAGTTCTGTTTGTTTCTCCTTGATAAAAACCTGCCCCCTTGGCTCACTCTACTTCCCTGTAAATAAACCACTCTCCCCTCCCCTCTTTGATCACCACTGGCAGAGGCAAAAAGTCATTGTTGTTCAAAATTCATGCATTCTTTATTACTTTGTCAAACAAATAGGATAACTGCCAAGGTAGCTGGTGTGGGGTGGTGGAGGAGGGAAGGACAAGGCCACACTGCACTTCAAAACTTATTGAATGCCAGCTTCCTGTTGCTTGGGTAGTCCTTTGGGATGGAGTGGTTGGGTGGCCAGAGGTCCCCACAACCACATTCTTGGGTGTCTGGGTGAGGAGGCTATGGAACTTGGGGAGGAGGATGGTTGGTCACACAAGGGCTGCAGCGGCGGTCTGTGCTCCTGCTGCCTTTCCTGCTCAACAATACGCCGGAGAATATGAGTTTGATCCTCGAGTAGCCTGAGCATTGCTTCATGCCTCCTTCATCATGCTGACGCCACATCTCCTCTCGCTGGTCCCTCCTGTCCTCTCGCACTTCCCTCCTGTCCTCGCCTTCATCTTGTGCTTTCCTGCACTCTGACATTGTCTGCCTCCATGCATTCTGCTGGGCTCTTTCAGTGTGGGAGGACTGCATGATCTCAGAGAGCATGTCATTACGAGTGCGTTTTTTTTCACCTTCTAATCTTCGCCAGCCTCTGGGATGGAGATGATAGGGGGAGCGTTGAAACATTTGCAGCTGTGGGAGGAAAAAAAAAAAGGGAGAGTAGTATTTAAAAAGACACATTTTAGAGAACAGTGGGTACACGCTTTCACGGTGAACCAAGCTGTTAACATTACATAGCACATGTGCTTTCTTTACAAGGTCACATTTTGACCCTTATATTGAGGGCCTGCCAGTTTGGTGTGAGAGATCACACACGCAGGACTGGCGGGCAACAGAATTCAGCTTGCAGGCAGCCCTGTTAAGCCACAGTCTTTTGGCTTCTCTAACCTTCACAACATGTGGGACTGGTTTCAAGCAGCAGCGCCCTCATGTCTGATACCAAGCACCCGTTGGGTTGGCCATTTAAAAGAAGGGGCTGCAGTTTTCTGGTTAATGTGCAGCACAAACCCAACCAAAGCCCTTCATCCAACCTATTCTCTGGGATGATTGCTTCACTCCTTCCCCCACCACATGGCTAACATTGAGGGTGATTTCTGTTCAGCCACAGGCAAACAGCCCAGCAGGGACGGCCACCTCTGAATGTCCCCTTGATAAAATTCCTCTATTTCAATCAGGTGACCATGAATGATATCACTCTCCTGAGAATAACACAGAGAGATAAAGAACGGACACTGCTTGAATCCCAGCAAACACCAGGATTATACGCTGCCATGCTTTGTTATGTAATGATTCCAGACTACATGCTACTGGCCTGGTGTGATAATGGAGGATGGAATAAGGCTGTCCTCCCCCAAAACCTTTTGCAAAGGCTTTGGGAGCACATCAAGGAGAGCTTCACTGAGATGTCCCTAGAAGATTTCCCCTCCATCCCCATACACTTTAACAGACTTTTCCAATAGCTGTACTGGCCGCGAATCCCAAGTCTTCAGAGCAAATTAATCATTAAACACGCTTGCTTTTAAACTAGATACAATATTTACAAAGGTACACTCACCAGAGGTGCCTTCACTGCCTTCAAGGTCCGTGAGCCCGCCTTGGGTGGGTTGGGAGAGTACTGGCTCCAGGGTGATAAACAGTTCCTGGCTGTCAGGGAAAACATTTTCTCCGCTTCCTTGCTGTGCACTAACTTCAACATCCTCCTCTTCCTCCTCCTCTTTCTCGTTCCCTAAATCCACATCCCTGTTGCATGAGAGTCCATTGACAGAGTCAAAGCACAGGGGCGGGGTAGTTGTAGGGGCACCCCCTAGAATGGCATGCAGCTCATCATAGAAGTGGCATGTCTGGGGCTCTGCCCTGGAGCGGCCATTTGCCTATCTGGTTTTTTGGTAGGCTTTTCTGAGCTCCTTAAGTTTCACACAGCACTGCTGTGGGTCCCTGTTATGGCCTCTATCCTTCATGCCCTTTGAGATTTTTTTCAAATATTCCAGCATTTTGTCTTTTTGAATGGAGTTCGAATAGCATGGATTCATCTCCCCATACAGTGATCAGATCCAGTACCTCCCATTCAGTCCATGCTGGAGCTCTTTTGTGATTCTGGGACTCCATTGTCACCTTTGCTGATGAGCTCTGCATGGTCACCTGTGCTGATCAGCTCTCCATGCTGGGCAAACAGGAAATGAAATTCACAAGTTTGCAGGGCTTTTCCTGTCTACCTGGCCAGTGCATTGAAGTTGAGAGTGCTATCCACACTGAAAGCGGTCACAATGAGCACTCTGGGATAGCTCCCGGAGGCTAATACCGTCAAATTGCACCCACACTATCCCAAATTCGACCCAGGAAGGTCGATTTCAGCACTAGTCCCCCCATCGGGTAGGAGTACCGAAATCGATTTTAAGAGCCCTTTAAGTCAACAAAAATGGCTCTGTCGTGTGGATCTAACACTGCTAAATTTGACCTAAACTCATAGTGTAGACCAAGCTTAAGATCCTGTGTCTCCATAGCAAACTGAGGTGTAACATCGAAGCCATCAAAGACAATTTGCTTTTTCCTCAACATTTGTTGTCACTACTCCTGCTTTCAGCGATAGTTTCTTCTTCCAGGGATTCAATTATATTCTGAAAATTTACTATCCTTTCCTTCATTTGAGCTGCCCATCTAGTCGTGCAGAGTGCCTTTAGATGTAAAGGTCTCTCGTTCTTCAGAAGCCAGTTCAATTTAATCTGCTGTATTAATGCTGTCAACTTTTTCTGGGGCCTGAAGTGCATCATCAAGTTCCTCTTCCCTTTGCAAAACTGTACTCTCTCAAGCAAGAATTTGAAGATAAAGATCATTTTTATATTTAATCATCAGTTTTTCTCCATTGACAGTTAAGAGTCTTTGAAATAGATACACCTCTACCACGATATAACACGGTCCTCGGGAGCCAAAAAATCTTACCGTGTTATAGGTGAAACCGCGTTATATTGAACTTGCTTTGGCCTTCAATTGACAGACACCACTTCCCTGCTAGTTTTCAGAGCTCTTACAACCCCTGTTCTAGGCTGAGGCGGCAGCTGTGACCACAGCAGGTCTGAGTTACACAGCGGCTATCCCCGGGCTGTTTGCTGCAATCTCAATCTAGGCAGAGAACAGGGAAGTCGTGTTTTCCTGCCTCTGGAGATTCCCCCATACAAGGGCTTGGTCTCCGTCCTCTCTCCTCTCCTTGCTGGGTGAGATGACTCCTCAGTCTTGCCTCCCTGCTGAGGGCCGCACTTGCTGGCTGCAGTCTTTGCTATGTCGGCAGCAGGGACCGTGCGGCATGACTCCTTGATGGGGAGCTGGGTCCTGTGGGGTGGGGCAAGGCTCGGGCGGGGGTCTAAGCTGGCGGCTCCCACATCTTTCCTGCTGTGCCCTTCTTCTGTGCCCTGCTGCTGCTGCCCCAGATTGCCAGTAGATGCGGGAGCTGGATGAGGCTGGCCCTGCAGGTGGCCACTCCAGAAGCGTGTCCAACGTGGTGGCAAAATAATGAGCTCTGTGCAGGTAGAGAAGGGTCCTCTTGCGTGTGCCAGCGCCTTGCCGCTGGGGACTGATGGGCTGTTACCTAGAGGACTCCACTCCCGGTCGTCTCAGGCTGGCCAGTACGTGGCGCCTCTGATCACTCACTGGGGGTGGAGGTGGGAAGAGTTTTTGGCTTGCGCACTGGGAGTTGTTAGCTGAACTGTGCTGCCAAGCAGCGCCTTTGTCTTTCTGTTAGCCAACAGTGGCATAGCCCTGCCCCCCAGAACACTGCTTTACCACGTTATATCTGAATTTGTGTTATATCAGGTTGTGTTATATCGGGGTAGAGGTGTATATATTTCCTGCAAAGTTGCAAAACAAACCTTCAGGTCTGGACTGGTCTTCTGTTAAGCAGCATGCACCAAAACTGGGTTAATCTGATGTGCTGGACAATGGATCTGTGGGGAACACACTTTGTCTCCCTTTCCTGCAAGATATTCTCTCATTTTTGCTTGCAATCCTTCATAAGCTCTGGCCATAATACTGGCCCCATAATATTACTGTCCAGACATGTATTTGGGGTCTAATCCTTACTTGCAGAATAAAACATTAATTAACTGGTCACATAAAGATGCAACATCTGCCTCACTTACTGCCACAAAGCTTACAAAATGTTCTTTTATATCTACCTTTCTTTCTATATGATTAATATTAACAAAGCAAAGAAAAATGGCCATTTGATCAATATAGTTAATATCGATGCATCTGCTGTGACAGTAAAAAACTTAACTTCTTTGCAGCTGTTAAGTATGAGCCTCCTGGTTTCTGTTGCTAAAGGAGTTACAAGGTCATCAGTAATTATCTTGTTCAAGTATTGGATTCTCTTGGTGTCACTTATATTTTTGGCAAAAGTTGTATTATATCTGGCAAGAAGTGTACTGATGCTCAAGTAAATACCACCATTATTGCTCTCCAGCACTTCACAGGGGCCCTTTAGGGGACATGTAAATTAGCTAAAGTTCTGACTCACTCAAGCAATATTTTTTGGTACTTGCTGTTTCTTAATTCTTTCAGATGCTTGTTTATCAAACCCGCATTGAAACTATGACCCTTCGCAAACTGTAGAGCTGCCACATGTGACTGCACATGTTGTTTGCTTCTCCCATGAACAGATATAGATTTTAGCATATTCTTCCAATCACTGTCACCCATGTTGATTTTCAAGCTTCTGTATCCCTAACAACCAACAAATGTTACAGTATGCACAATCTGAAAGACATGGCTATGCTGAGCCATTTGACATGCAAATCTTCATGTGGTGAATTTTTCATTCTGTAAATGAAGATGAAAAAAGGTGGTTGATATGCTCATTTGGCATATTACTTACGCAATTGCTTAGTTGATAAAACTGTGTCTTAAAAGCATCATTTATCAGATGGGCATGGGAATGTCAAACCTATTTCAGCAGGAAATTTCAGCTTTGACCTGCTTCATTGTTGATATGCTCATCTACAGGCTTTTGGTTTTGCTTCTTTCAAGTTAATCTACAGGGTCTTTGGTTGTTGTTGTTGGGGGCTTTTTTGGTATTAAGATCATCTTCTATGAAATCTTTGGCTTTGTTGGCTTGTAGCTCATCTACAGGGTATGCAGATGTACTTGTTTCAAGCAAAGTTTCATCAGCTACTACTACAGGGTGGAACTTCAGTGGTACTGCACAAATGGTTTTCCTGACTTAAACCTTGATACAATGACAGACTTATGTTTGCTGAATTGAGGGGCCATTCTTGATTTTCTACTTTAGACTGCAGGAGTTGATCAGAAAGTTTAGAAAATAATAGTTTCTGCTGCTTAGGATCTTTGGAGGCAGTTTGTAATAAAATATTTTTTAAAAACAAATGTGTATTTATGTTTATGATTTTCATTTTCAAACATCTTACAGTATGAGATAACTAAGTTGGAAGTACAGGCAGCATAAATAAAATGTGTTTTTGTGCTGCTTAATTTATCCTTCAATTTTGGGCAGTAATCCTAAAAAAATTTCTGATTTTTCTGTGCAGAATCTAGCAGAGAATGGCAGAATGAGAGTGGGGCTGGCTAGGGAGAAGCTGAAGCAGGAAGACATATACTTCTGTGATGGGTTGGGTCACAGAAACCCCCTTGTGACTGCCACCTGATGTGCTGGAGACTACCTCTGAGCCCATTTTCCCTGGCAGCTTAGGACTCCAGAACCCTGCCTTGTTGAGCCAGAAATGCTAGCCTCCTGAAAACACAGACCCAGGTCTGAACCATGTCCCCCAAAAGCTGCAGACTTAAGTGAAAACAGCTTAGAAAGTGCTTTTGTCTCTAGCACTCAGATACCCAGTTCCCAATGGGATCCAAACCCCAAATAAATCTGCTTTACTCTGTATAAAGCTTATACAGGGTAAACTCATCAATTGTTCACTCTCTATCACACTGATACAGAGAGATGCACAGCTGTTTGCTCCCCCAGGTATTAATTACTTGCTCGGGGTCAATTAATTAGCAAAAAGTGATTTTATTAAGTATAAAAAGCAGGATTTAAGTGGTTCTAAGTAATAACAGACAGAACAAAGTAAATTGCCAAGCAAAATAAAACAAAAAGTCTAAGCCTAATACAGTAGGAAACTAAATGCAGGTAAATCTCACCCTCAGAGATGTTCCAATAAGCTTCTTTCACAGACTAGACTCCTTCCTAGTCTGGGTCCAGCAATCACGCACACCCCCATAGTTACTATCCTTTGTTCCAGTTTCTTTCAAGCATCTCTTTGGGGTGGAGAGGCTATCTTGTAGGCCAGCTGAAGACCAAATGGAGAGGTTTCTAGGGCCTTTTATATTCTTTCTTGTGCAACATCACAGCCACAAGATGGAGTCTCTAGCCACCTGGGCAAGTTGCATGTGTATGAATGAAAGAGCTGCTGTTGGGAAATGTAGTTTTTTTCTGTAGCCTCTGTGATGTTGCACCCCATAATGCTTTATAGAAATATGCTTATGAGTGTAAATATGACATAACTGGAATATGTTTTATGCTAGATATGCCATGTAACATATCTTTGCAAAGGTTATGATCCACTGAATATATTCATCCTATTTGTATGCATGTATCATTTTTACATTTGAGGTTATGAATATTGGCTATGTATTTGTTTAATTCTAAGTAGCCTCGGTGAAGCATTTGATCAGCTTCTTGAGAAAGGACTATTCTCAGTAAGTGCCCAATCAAGAAACACTTAACTGACAATGGACTTTGGGAGATGCCAATCCACATCTGAGCTTTCCTGGGAACATTCAAACGAACATGTAAATCATGGTGTCAGCCTGCAAAAAGCTGAATCATTCATACACATGTGACTTGCCCAGGTGGCTAGAGACTCCATCTTGTGGCTGTGATGTTGCCGCACTATATTGGCAGGAGAGCTTCTCCTGCTGACATAGTTTCTGCCATTTGTGAATGCGGTTTTATTATGCTGACAGCATAGCTGTCTCCCGTCAGCATAGAGCATACTCACCAGATGCACTGCAGTGGCGATAGGGTTGCCAACTTTCCAATTTCTCAAAACCAGACACTACAGCTATGTTCTCCCCTCCCCCTGTGTGACGATGCAGTTCTGGCAGGACCCAACTAAGAGTGCCAGTTCAGGACCAATTGCTCAAACAGGGCAGTCACAGCCCAAGTTTGAGGTTTTTCCAACTCTAAGGCAAACCAAACCAGCTAGACAAAAATGACTTTGGTCTCACCCCACTGGCTAACCACAAGTCACACAAGCAATTTCCTTAGACAATCCAGTCTCCCAGTATCACCAGTGCCACTTGTCCTGGGGATGAATGGTTATGAAAACCAACACCCCAATAAAAGAAAAAGGTTCTCTCGATCCCAAAGAATCAAGCCCCAGACCCAGGTCAATATACACATCAGATCTTACCCACAAATCATGCTGTTGCCAATCCTTTAAGAATCTAAAATCTAAAGGTTTATTCATTAAGGGAAAAAGGTAGAGATGAGAGCTAGAATTGGTTAATGGAATCCATTCTTCATACTAAATGGCAAAGTCTTAGTTCAGGCTTGTAGCAGTGATGGAATAAACTGCAGGTTTAAATCAAGTCTCTGGATACATCCCCAGCTGGAGGGTCATCAGTCCCTTGTGTAGAGCTTCAGCTTGTAGCAAAGTCCCTCCAGAGGTAAGAAGCAGGATTGAGACAAGTGGAGATGAGGCATCAGCCTATATAGGCTCTTCCAGGTGTAAGAACACTTCTTTGTTCTTCTGTGGAAATTACAGCAAATGGAGTTTGAAGTCACATGGGCAAGTTCCTGCACACCCTGCTGAGTTACAAGGCATATCTGCTTCCTCTCAATGGGTCAGTTGTGTAGCTGATGGTCCTTAATGAGCCTCAAGAGGCTAGGCTGAGCTAACACCAACTTGTCTGGGATTTTTCCAGAAACATAGCACAAATTTGAAATTCAGAGAGTACACGCTAATACTCTAGCTTCAACTCCAAAATGATGCAGACATACAGATAGCATAATCATAACCAGCAACCCATAACCTGGTCTTAGACACCTTATATGACCCCTTTAGTAAATTTGGTGCCACTACAGGACCTTGGTTGCAAACATGTTCTATATGGTCCCAGTTATTCAATAACGTCACACCCTGCAGCAAAGCAAAAGAACTGTGAGCTGCCGGAGCAGTTGGCATGGCAGGGAGTGGGTGGGGTGGGAACAGAGCAGCAGAGCAGAGAGAGGTGCAGAAGAAGGAATGAGGTTGGAGGGTGAGGAAGAAAGAGTTTATTGACTGTGGTGCAGGTAATGCATGTGGGGGCCAGAATAAAAACCTGCATTGGGCCCATCTTTTTGTTCTCTGCCATGGGCAGATGGAGAAGGAGACAGGGGGACTGAACAAGGGGGAACCCCATCAGCTTTGTAGCCTTGCTGATTGTTAAACCTGCAGTGAGTAAATAATCAGGGCCGGCTCCAGGGGTTTTGCCACCCCAAGCAACCAAAAAAAAAAAAAAAGCCGCGATCGCGATCTGCGGCAATTCAGTGGGAGGTCCTTCGCTCCGAGTGGGAGTGAGGGACCCTCTGCCGAATTGCCGCCAAATACCTGAAAGTGCCACCCCGCTCCGGAATTGCCGCCCCAAGCACCTGCTTGATAAACTGGTGCCTGGAGCCGGCCCTGACAATAATATATATAAATTTGTATGTGAAATAGCTAAGTGCCACAACAATCCACAAAATAAAGGCTATATGAGCCAGAAATAAATTCTGGAAAGTGTTACCTGTAACAATGGATGTTACTATCACACAGAGGAATCTGATAAATTTGGCAAAACGTGGAAAATTCAACAATTCTTTACAGTCTACCTTTGACTTCAGCATACATGTGTGGGAGTGTCTTGGATGAGCATAATGGTTTTGAGTCCCTCCCTTCCCCTTCAGGCCTGGAAGAGGATTCACAAGATGTGAAATTCAAAATATGATGAAACCAGCAGTAGGTGTTGTCTGATTTCCCCTCTGTTGTTTTTACGATTACTCATGTTTATGATGGTAACCAAAAATGGGGTCCCATTGTTCTAGGTGCCATACAAACACAAAGTAATATGCCCCTGCCCCAAAGAGCTTACATTCTAAATAGGCAAGACAGACACAGAGTGGGGAAAGGGACTTTCTTCTTTGTCTCCTTCACCCACTCCTGACTTTGTGGCTTCTTCCAAACTGTCTCTCATGTTTGACACAGCCTCCTAGCTGATGTATTCCAAAAACATGGTCTGTGTCTCACAATCATCTTGATCATCTTCCTGTAAGTATTCCACTAGTCTCTCTGAGTTTGCTCCAGTTTGTTTCTGAATTGTACCCACTAGGATCTGTTTCTTTAAGAAAGCTCCAGGCATGCAGATCTTGATACCACACAAAACATCATTGATTTCAGTAGAGCTTTACATGAGCAGAACTCTTTGCAAGGCTGGGCCCTAGATTGTGAGCTCTGTGAGGCTGGTACTCCATCCTCTCTCTCAAATACTTTTGTGAGTCTCCATGTGTACTTCTGCCCTATATAATAGTTCTAAATAATTAAATGACTTCTTTTTTTAACCAAAGCATACTCTAAATTATTTTTGTTGTTTCTGTCGACAAAAAGCTGATAGATTCTTCCTTGCCAGATTTACTTAATTTAATTATAAAAGAATTGCAAGTGATTACTTTGGCTTGCAACTTTCTTTTTCTGTGATATTAATGGTATTCTGTCTTGGCTTATATGATGACCAATAATAAAAAACAAATAAACCCTGTACCTTCCTGTTTTCATGGTTAAAGTAATAACAGTAAAACTTGTAACAGTGTGGAATTTCTATTTGTGTATTTGTGTGACATTATTCTCATGAAAGAAAGCATCCAATTGTGTAATTTCAACAAGAGAAACAAGGTATTTTAAGTGTGTGTGCATGCATGTGCATGTGTAAAGTAGCTACTATCCAGGAGATTAGCCTGGTCACTTAATCAAATCTCACTTTAGTTTAAAACTTGCTTCTTCTGTAAAGCGCAGAAATGCTACCCACTTCACTGCAATGCTATCACCCTTTTCGTTACGCAAACTGTCACAAAATACTGAGCCAGAACCTTCCTCTATCTCCTGCTGTGTTTTGGTGGTCTTTATTTATATTATAAAATGGGAGTAGGAAATGTCTTGTAAAAAACAATTACACTGTCTCACCTCACATCCTATTTTTTCTACCTTAGGAATTGTGTGTGTTCATATAGCAGCAGTCTTCTGTTAATCACTGACTTGCTCTTTTTTGTTCTTGTCAAAATGGAGATCTAGTCTATTGTTCCCACCAGGGGTGGCTCTAGGCATTTTGCCGTCCCAAGCATGGCAGGAAGGCTGCCTTCGGTGGCTTGCCTGCAGGAGGTCCCCAGTCCTGCGAATTCGGCAGCAGCCCGTGGGAGGTCCGCCAAAGCTGTGGGACCAGCGGACCCTCCGCAGGCATGCCGCTGAAGGCAACCTGCCTGCCATCCTCACGGCGACCAGCAGAGTGCCCCCTGCGGCTTGCCGCCCCAAGCATGCACTTGGCGTGCTGGTGCCTGGAGCCACCCCTGGTTCCCACTCCTACAGGCAATATTCCTTCCTAGTAGCTTCTTCTAAATCAAATATTCAGATATTCAGACTCTCCTTTCTCTAAACTGTATGTATTTTTACTCATTAATTAACATAAACTACCAAGGTAAAGCAACAAGTTAAATGGTAAATATGTTTATCTTACATGGGGCCCTGTGAATTCCATGACTGGAGTTTGGTGCAGAATTTATTGTCTATTTATGATTCTAAGCTTTTTTTCTAAAAGAATGTTTCATGTCCTTATAGTTGTGCAGGAAATTTGTCAAATGTGAATCTCAGATGGCCCAAAGTAATTATGCCTCCCTGAATCTGTGGCCATCCTGACACAATAGTTTTGAAAGTCAACTGCCCAGTTCATTCAAATGAGGCATTTTCTGTCTGCACTTATATAGAGACTTCTGTCAGTGAAACACAAGCATCTCCCTTATGACAATTGTAGATTTACACCTTTGTGCTCACTTGAGAAGATTCCTAGGTCTACCTGCTACCCTGCTCACTGTTGCTAACAGACATGAAAACCTGTCTGTTACTCTGCTGTTTCTTCCTATACAATATTGTCATAAACAAGAGGGACACAAAGGCATATTTGATTTCAGTAAACCATGCAATAATTTGTTGCATTGCCATGGCTAATCTGCATCCTCTCCTCTTTTGTCTCTTATTTCTTTGGGTGCATCCACACTACAGAACTATTTTGCATGATCTACCCTTGAGTTATTTCCTTCATATTAGCCTATTATGAGAAAGAGCAGCCACACTACAGAATAATAGTCAGGTGCCTGGGAGGGGGGTGTTACTGTAATGTCCACACTGGAGCTCAATTCTGTCCTATGTGACCCTATGACTTCTGACCATCTAAGCCATATTCTCCTTCCCCTCCAGCATCCTCTCTGCTATGGTCAGAAGCAGCTTGCTCACCATTAGAGGACTCCTGGGGACTCCTGGGGACTCCTGATGGCCCTGGAAAACAATGAGATAATAAATCATTTTTATATTCCTTGGGAAAAGCTTCTGCCCTTCCAGTTTCTGCACCATAGTTAAGCAGAAGAAATTGCAACTTTTATTGGACCCTCTCTAGCTTTGTATGCTCCCTGGAGCTCCCTGTCCAGTGTGAAATCAGGGTCTGGTCTTAGGGCTCTGCTAATGATGCAATCAGTCTCATCATAGCGCAGGCACAGCCATGAGGAATTACCAGACTAGGCACTGAGGTCCTGTTAATTGGATTCCGTGCTTGGCCAGCTCATATCAAATGACATCATACAGCTTGGCAGTTTGGTTCTTCCTCCTGAAATTGTGGGCTCTGTGAACCTCACACCAGAGATTCTCTAATATCTTGGTGTCAGCCTCTGGCCAGCTGGCAGCACGTTGAGATGAGGTTGTCACAGGTATGGCAATTTCCTTCACTATCTTTGGAAGAGCTGTGTTTAATTTATATATTATTGTGGGCAGGGCTGGTTCCAGCTTTTTTGCCGCCCCAACTGGCGAAGCTGGAAAAAAACAAGATAAAGCCGTGATCAGCGGCACGTCGGCAGCAGCTCTACTGCGCCGCTTCATTCTTCGGTGGCAATTTGGTGGTGGGTCCTTCGCTCCAAGAGGGACTGAGGGACCCGCCGTTGAATTGCTGCCAAAGACTCAGACATGCTGCCCCTTTCCATTGGCCGCCCCAAGCACCTGCTTTCTTTGCTGAAGCCTGGAGCTGACTCTGATTGTGGGTCACGGATTTAATGTAATTCTATGTGGAAGAGTGACCACAACCATCCAGAAATTAAGAAAAATGCAGGGGTGAGAGTGGGCCGGTATGGGCCGGAACAGAGTTCCGGTAAGAAGTGGCTGCTGGTACCAGCTCGTACACAGGCCATGTTAAAGTGCATTGCTGCCCCTTTTACCCCCGCCCCAAATGCCACTGATGAAGGGGGAGGGGGACAGACAAAAGGGGCAGCTGCTTCTGAGCTTGGTGATTTAAAAGAGCTCAGGGCTCCTGGCCGCCACTGCTGCTACCAGCAGCCAGAGCTGCGGGCCCTTTAAATCACCACCAGAGCCCCGGGTGGCGTGGGCCATGCAGCGTGGAAGGCCTGGCTGTAGGAGGCTGAACCCCAACCCCACCCCTTCTGCCGAGGCCCCGCCCCTTCCAGAAGCCTGGAGCTAGGGCCCCCTGTACTGGTAAGCACCTTACTTTTACCACTGGAAAAATGGTACCATCACCTGGACCATTTAAGGTAGAGTGGACTATTAACACCTCTACAGTTATAGGACAAAAAGAGGGAGTTAGTGGTTTACAAATTGTTGTAATAAGCCATACATACAGTGTCTCTGTTCAGTCCATGATTTTCAGTGTCTAGCAGAGTTATTTTGAAAGTATTGTGCAAATTTCCTTTGAGGATCAGGACTGATAGGTCAGATATAGAGTGATCACTTTGTGAAAAGTGATCGCTCACAGCTGACATTTTCCTGTGTAAGTTCATTTGAGAGCGTAGTAATTGTCAGGTTTCACCCACATAGTTGTTACTGAGGCACTTAGTGCAGTGGCTTGGCGTGCTCGGGCCTGGAGCCGCCCCTGGCCTGAGCTCCTTAATTTTCACATGGCATTGCTGCAAGTCCCTGTTACGGCCTCTGTCCTTCATGCCCTTTGAGACTTTTTCTAACGTTTTGGCATTTCATTTACTGGAACGGAGTTCAGCTAGCACAGATTCATCTCCCCATATGGCGAGCAGATCCTGTACCTCCCATTCGGTCCATGCTGGAGCTCTTTTGCGATCCTGGGACTCCATCATGGTCACACCTGCTGATGAGATCTGCACTCACTCGCACCTTGCCACGCTGGCCAAACAGGACATAAGATTCAAAAGTTTGCGGGCCTTTTCCTGTCTACCTGGCCAGTGCATCTGAGTTGAGAGCGCTATCCAGAACCGTCACAATGTAGCACTCTGGGATAGCTCCCAGAGGCCAATACTGTCGAATTGCATCCACACTACCCCAAATTCGACCTGGCAAGGCTGATTTCAGCGCTAATCCCCTCATTGGAGGTGGAGTAAAGAAATCGATTTAAAGAGCCCTTTAAATCGAAAAAAAGGGCTTTGTCATGTGGACGGGTCCAGGCTTAAATTGAGGTAACGCTACTAAATTCAACCTAAAATCATAGTGTAGACCAGGCCTTAGAGTTCCAGTTATTTCTCTTTACAGTCTGGACTCCTGTCTCAGCCTGGACTCAACACTGCCTTTCCCTGCAGGTGTTTTTAGCAGTCTTCCTTCCTGTGCAGGAAATGGAGGAGAGTCAAGCTTAACCTCCCCCGCCTTAAAAAGGATTTACTTAAGGCGGAAATCCTTTGTTTGATCCCCATCCTGCTACAGTGGAAAAGTACCAGCAAGTTAAGACATTGTCCAGTAGCAGGTGACATGGTCACTTGACTCTGCTGTGTCAATGCAGCATCTCAGTAAATGTCTCAGGAAGGAGGGAGATTAGCATTTTCAAAGTTCTATTGTTCTCTTCCTAATGGCCCATCAAGGCTGATGGCCTGCTTTCTGGTGGGTGTTTCCCAAGTACATTCACAGCTGTAACTGTTACATAGCCAATATTCCTAACTTTAGATACAGAAATTATAAATGCAAACAAACTGGATAATCACATTCAGTCCATCATAACTTTTCCAATGATATTTCACATGACCCATCTTCCATAAAACATATCTTAGTTATGTCATATTCATATCATAACGATTTCTATGAAGAATATGGAGTGTAGTGTCACAGTAAAATTGGTGCTATCTCCTCTTCCATGGCTTTTCCAGTCAGCAACAGTCCCCATTGTGCCTGAATCAGATAGGTCTGAGCAGAAAATACAGTGTAAGTCGAACACCCACATATTTAATACACACCTGATTGGTTCTAGGTTCCCTTTCTGGCCAGGTATTTCAAAAGTATGGGTGAGGGGATAGGAAGAAACAGGGAGAAAATGGCTGTAAGCAGAGAAGAAGGAAATTTAATGAGGAAGTGAAATAAAAGTTTCACATGCAGGACTCTCTTCCTTCATAGTAAATCTGGTGAAGGCACTCACAGGAAGGAGAATAACAGGCTTTGCATCAGCATCACCATAGAAACAGCCACAGCACTGGTGGGGGATGGATTTGTAAAAGTCTGCTCCCGGGAACGACTTTCCAAAGACATTGTCTATCAGTGTAGAGATTAAAATAAGATGAGAAAGGGGAAGTGACTGACTTTTGACACTGAACACTTTTTCCTTCCTATGTTTACAACGAAGGGTCAATTCTCCATGGCCTTATGAAGATATTTCCTTCCCTTGGATACGTCCTCTCTCTCTCTCAGTAACAAATTGAGTTGTTGGAGCACCCAGTCAAGATTCCAGTATGCATTCCGCTGTCAGCAGTAGAGTTCACTATAACTGCTGGTACCAACACAATTAGCATTGAGTATGCAGTGATAGCTGTATACAGACACTCAGGCTCTCACTTTCTTTTATAGTGTTTTGTGTGTTAGTCTTTTGCACTCAGGTTGCACAGCTGTACATGATTATACATGGTGGAAGACAGTCTAGAATAGGTCCTTTTTCTCACTTGGGCTTCTGGAAGACCAGCTTGTTCTGGAACTGGTATCTCTGGAGCCACATTTAAATGATTCTTTACATAGCTTGACTTGGCATATTCCTAATTGAACAAGCTCAGAGCAGCTTTATCTGAGGGAGATAATTTCTGTAATGCCATTTAGTAAGCAGTAAAATACACTACACCATAGATCCTAGAATGCTTTGAGCTGATGTCCCAAAGAGAATGACGATAATAGTTTAATGTTGTTGGGAGCTTTGAGAAACTTCTTCTGCCCCTGAGAGAGAGAATGCATATCGTATGCAGAGGGTGAAGAGTAGTTTCAGAAAACTGAGCTGAACTTGGCACAGTCAACCAGCAATTCTGCCCTGTGCCTAGATTTTAGATGCAGTAGCTTTCCCGGTCTGATGTGTGGTCAGACTCACAGGAGGGCCTTCTTGCTGTGTGTAGACTACAGGGCAAAATAATAATAATAGTCTTCCTTGTTTAAAAGTCCAGTTCATCAGCCAGACTGGCAGAGTTGATCCTATTACTCTGAAAATTGTACAGAAAAGGGAGGGATTATTCACCCATTGGAAAACAATGCAAGTTTCCTTTTCATGGATCACTAGCGGGGTCATGGTGGTGACTGTTGGCTCAGATGTCTCCTATTTGGTAATATTCAGTAACTCAACTCTTTGGTTTCTTCCCAGTAAAACTCCTGCTTTTGTTAATTAGCTTTGTGTTGAGGCCAGCAGCCAGTTGGCAGGTAGTAGCATTCCACCCTTCTTGGTGAGGTGAATTGAGTTTAAATGCAATGTGTGATGTGGTGTTTGTTTTCAGAGTACTGCTGCCCTCTGTGGACGTTGACGGCTTGTATGTGTATAATTGTCCCCTCTGCTAGCAAAACCAGTGGAGTTGCTACGTTAGATTATTTTTGGAATCCTGAGTTTAATTCCTCCTGCTGCTTCTGTCTGTTCTTAAAAAAGGATTTCCTGATCTGATTCTGTTGTCAATTATTTTAGGAACTCTAAACCTAACCTCACAGTACAGAGGAGCAGAGATAAAGCTGGTCCCACATGCAGAATCTTGGCGCTACTATAGGAGGAACTGTGAAACCTGGAACCAAAGGGTTAAAAAATAAATAAGATTTATGAAGACAAGTCAATAATTCTAAATGATCTGGTACTTGCTGGAACTAGCCTTAGTTCTTCACTACAAAATACAGTTTTAGGATCTTGGGGTTAGGTTGAGATGATGCGCATCCTTGTGCTGTCACTTCTTTACTAGGCTTTTTTTTTCAGCCAGCAATTGCCTTCATTGAGGTTTAGCTTCAGCTTTCCATTCAAATCATTTTCCTCATTATACAAAGATGGCAGCCTCTTTGTAGCTAGGGTTGTAACCAGCTTTCCATTAAATGGCTAAGCTTGGTGCCGTTTTAAAAAGTCTTAAAATTTTTGTTTGTTTTTTTGTTACAAATGCAACATCAAAACAGATAACAAGTGTAAACTAACACTGTCCTATGTGAAATAATGGTAACGATGATGTAGTGTTACAGACAGGATCACTGAGAAACTATAGCAATTAGAAAATAAGTGAGGCAATGCTTTCAGTAGAATTAATGAGTCAAGATTGCAAAATATTCTGTGAGAAACAGAGGAAATTAGGCAATTGATGAAGCAATGTAACAACTTGGATCAATGAAGAAAAGTGCATGAACTGGGGAAACAGCTCATGTAGAGGAAGGCATGACATTCCCACTGTGATGGGTTCAGTCACAGAGACCCCCTTGGGACTGGCACCTGATGCGCTGAAATTACCTATGAGCCCGTTTTCCACTGCCAGCTTAGGACTCCAGACCCCTGTCTTGTTGGTCCAGACAGGCTAGTCTGCTGCAATACAGACCTTAATCTGGTCCACACCCCTAAAGCTGCAGACTTTCACAAAAAACTGCTCAGCAAGTCACTTATCTCCTGCACTCAGACACCCAGTTCCCAATGGGATCCAAACCCCAAATAAATCTGTTTTACTCTGTGTAAAGCTTATACAGGGTAAATTTATAAATTGTCCACCCTCTATAACATTGAGAGAGAGAGATGCACAGCTGTTTGCTCCCCCAGATATTAATCACTTACTCTGGGTTTGTTAATAAACAAAAGTGATTTTATTAAATATAAAAGTAGGATGTAAGTAATTTCAAGTAATAACAAAGTAAGTTACCAAGCAAAATAAAACAAAACACACAAGTCTAAGCCTAATACATTAAGAAACTGATTACAGATATCATCTCACCCTCAGAGATGTTCCAATAAGCTTCTTTCACAGACTAGACTCCTTCCTACTCTGGGTCCAATCCTTTTCCCTGGTACAGTTCTTGTTAATTCCAGCTCAGGTGGTAACTAGGGGTTTTCTCCTGACTGCAGCCCCCTTTATTCTGTTCTACCCCATTTATAGCTTTGGCACAAGGCAGGAATCTTTTGTCTCTCTGGGTCCCCACCCCTCCTTCTAAATGGAAAAGCAGCAGGTTTAAGATGGATTCCAGGACAGGTGACATTGTCACATGCCCTGTGAGACTCCCAAGCCTCCATTACTTCCAACCTGACTCCCAGAAACACAGGAAGGCTTATAAGTAAACAGTGTCATTTACAACCAATTGTCCTAGTTAATGGGAGCCATCAAGATCCTAAGCCACCATTAATGGCCCACACTTTGCATAATTACAATAGGTCCTCAGAGTAATACTTCATATTTCTAGTTTTAGATACAAGAATGATACATGCATACAAATAGGATGAACACACTCAGTAGATTATAAGCTTTGTAATGATACCTGACAAGAGACCTTTTGCATGAAGCATATTCCAGTTACATCATATTCACACTTATAAACATATTTTCCTAAAATATATGGAGTGCAATGTCACATCCACTTCTCTTTAAAAGAGATGGGGAAGGTAGGTAAGGGGGAATTTTCTAAATTTCTACTTCATTTGATGTACTGATGAAGGAAAAATGTAAAAGGGATTGAAGGGAGGACTGGTAAGCAACCCTACTAGAGAACATTCATTTGCTTCTATTGCCATCTGCTAAGAATGTACTGAAGCATGGGCACAGAGTGCTGCTTGGATGCACTTGGTTTTTTAAAAAAACAACAACAAGGAGTCCTTGTGGAACCTTAAAGTTCTCCCACCAGTGGGGAAGAGGGAACTATCACTCACTAGCTTAAATTTCAGGAGTCTGAGAAGATCCAATCCTTCTGCTTGTATGATTGCTTAGAAATGCTTTCTGTTTCACAGATTCAGATGGAGATTGTCATGTTATGAGGCAGGGAAATGAATATAAACTTCCTTCATGCTATACTCAGAAACAGGGATAAAAGCAAAAGGGAAAAACTCTGTGTCCATGTTCTTGATGTTTGCGGGTTTGTTGGGTATATTTTTTTAACTATTTAGAAATAAAGAAGATAAAAGAAAAGAGGTGAACAGTGAGTTTTTTGTTCATTCTGAAAACTCAGCATTAAGTGTTATTTTTAGGTTAAATTAAATGCTTTAATTTAGGCACAAACTTTATGCTTGGTAAAACAAGATACCTTCAAGGTGGCTTCCACCAATAATCTCAAAACACTTTACAGATCTTAATTAACAAAATCCTAGAAGGAAGAGAGGAAAAGTCTGATTCCCTCTGACCAATATATTCAATATGATGGTTGGACTATTGACATACTGCCCCACTTTTGACAGCAGTAAAATACTCTTATGCAGTTGTCCTATTCTGCAGAGTCCTGTATCCCAGATTTCCATGGAGAAATATACCCCATGAACAATGGAAAATCCTACCTTTTGACTTTTCAAAATGCTTGGGTGTATGTTTGTATGTCTCTCCTGTTTCCCTCTGTGATCTTGGAGAATATTTTCAAGATGTTCTAATAAAGATGTGACTGTGTCTGTCTTTTGTCTCCAATTATGGGCATAACCAGGGCTCGTGCAAGGATGTTTTGCGCCCTAGGCAAAACTTCCACCTTGCGCCCTCCCCCGTCCCCGAGCCCTGTGGTGGCTTCCTGCCCCTCCCCGCCCTGAGATACTCCCCTGTGGCAGCTCCCTACCCCCCCCGAGGAACCCCCTTTGCGGCAGCTCTCCCCCTGCCATGGCAGCTCCCCCCTGGCCCGGGGAGTTGTGCGACAGCTGCCCGCCCCAGCTCACCCCTGCTCCACCTCCTCCCTGAGCACGCCGTGGCTGCTTCACTTCTCCCGCCTCCCAGGCTTGCGGCGCCTAAGCTGATTGGTGCCGCAAGCCTGGGAGGCGGGAGAAGTGAAGCAGCCATGGCGTGCTTGGGAGGAGGCGGAGCAGGGGTGAACTGCTTCACTGCTCCCACTTCCCACGTTTGCGGCGCCAATCAACTTAGGCACCTCAAGCCTGGGAGGCGGGAGAAGTGAAGCAGCCACGGTGTGCTCGGGGAGGAGGCAGAGCAGGGGTGAGCTGGGGCGGGGAGTTCCTCTGCGTGCCACCTCCTCCCTTGCTGCAGGCGGCCCTCCCCGTGCCCCCCCTACCCCAGCTCCCTCCGCCTAAATGCCGGCGGTGACTGGGGTAGCTGAAGATCCGGCCACCACAGTCGCTGCTGAAGAAAATGCCACCCCCCAAATCCTAGCGCCTTAGGTGACCATCTAGGTCACCTTATAGGTTGCACCGGCCCTGGGCATAACAAGAAAAGTTCCTAAGTGGGAAGTGAGTGAGTTAGCTCCATCTTCCCGTTAAAGGTACATCATCCCCCAGCTTGGTTTTCCTGACGATTTACCAATTTTATGTAGATACTTTGTTGACCATAGAGAAATTTTCCCACTAGTTAATCTCCACCAGTGTTAGCAACAGTGGAAGCCTCAGTATGTCTAACTAGTGGGAAGGTGTTAAAATCTGTTGCGACAGAAACCTGGTTGCTAACATCTGTGGGACTGAGTGGGCGCTAACAATGGTGGAAATTGCAAAATTTCCCTAATGTCGATGGGGCAAAGATGGGTAGTGGGTTAACATTGTAACCCTTTATATATTGTAACCTGAATCAGTACAAGTTCTTTTCACTCAGGACTGTACTCAGAGTCCCAGAGGCTACTTAAGCAAAGTTTGAACAATCCAGCTCAGTGGAGTTGTACAGCTTTTTAAAAGTGTTTCTCATGACTGCATTGATAAAGCACAAGTGAAGAACACATGACTGCTTGGTTATCTTAGACTGTGAATTTAAAACTATTATACTTGAAATAGGAAGGAGATAAGTAACACTTCATGAATGAAAGAGAGAGACTTTTTCTCCTTGTATGGACATTCCTTCCCTTCCCCCTTTTCACCGTGATAGTATAACCACTGACACACAGACAAGTAAAGGTTACTAAAGATCATTTGTGGCTGGAATTTTCCAGTGAATCAGATTATTTCATATTGTTTGCATCAGTCTGTTTTAAACAGATAGGCATGTATGAACCAAGATCACAGATTTCAATCCACCAAGTATTAGAATTCTGGACAACGATTGGAACTGGACTTCTCCAGGACCATTTCTCATTTAATCTACATTACTGGTCAGTTAATTATTAACATTCTTGCTAATTAATTAGAAATATTTTCTTGATGAAATACACGGTATCAGAACACCTACAACATAGTAAGTAGTTGGTATGAAAAGCTGTCTCTAAGGGTGGAAAGTCTGAGAAGTTGACAGGAACTCTGACTCCTTTTGAAATGCCTAGCTGAGGTTTTGTAAATCTACTTGAAATGGATATAGCTGTGGAAAGCCTTTGTATTAAACCCAAGCATCGGGTGAGGTACTTGCTACGCAATCATTTTCCTTTAGAAGGACAATGTAAACTGCAGGCAGGCTCGCCTGGGCCTGGGACTCCTGCCAACCTTGGTTTTTTAAGCTGTGCTAAAAGGAGTGGTGCTTTCCTGGGACCAGATTACGAAGTGAGTGTGTATGTATGTGTGTGTGTGACGAGAGGGATTATGATGGAAGTACCATTTGAGCACTCAGTTTGTGAGGTGCCATCTAATCTATCCAGAACGGTTGAAAATGCACACATCACCTATAACCCTATAGCAGTATTGTACACCCTCAGTACGTACAGGCCATCCTCTTTATGTTCAGCCATGGGGGGGTTGCGGGGAGAGGGTTTTTGGCAAAATATTGGTGTTTAATGTTCCATGTCACAGAACAGTTTTTCCAATAAGGGCTGGGGGAAAGCCGACAGGTGCAGAGGAGCATGTGGTTCGGACATCCCTTGCGGGAGCATCTATAAATGGAGATTTCCTATGTCTTAATAAGGAGGAGAGGATGGAAAATGATAAAATACAGGGAGGATCTGATGAGAAACAGTCAAATGAAAAAAAGTCCCATTCAATTACATCATGCAATAGGGGACAGCTAAAAAATGACAAGTTTTTAAAATGCTTATATACCAGTGCTAGAAGTCTAAATAGTAAGATAGGAGGACTAGAGCGTCTAATATTAAATGAGGATATTGATATAATGGTCATCACAGAAACCTGGTGGAATTAGGATAATCAATGGGACACAGTAATACCAGGGTACAAAATATATCGGAAGGACAGAACAGGTTGTGCTGGTGGGGGAGTGGCACTATACGTTAAAGAAAGCATAGCGTCAAATGAAGCAAAAATCTTAAATGAACTAAATTGTACCACAGAATCTCTATGGATAGTAATTCCATGCTTGAAAAATAAGAATATAGCAGTAGGGCTATATTACAGACCACCTGACCAGGATGGTGTTAGTGACTCTGAAATGCTCAGGGAGATTAGAGAGCCTATTAAAATAAAAAACTCAATAATAATAATGGGAGATTTCAACTATCCCCATATTGACTGGGTACATATCACCTTAGAAAGGGATGCTGAGATAGTTTCTTGACACCTTAAATGACTGCTTCTTGGAGCAGTTAGTCCTGGAACCCACGAGAGGCAATTCTTGATTTAGTCTTAAGTGGAGCACAGGATCAGGTGCAAGAGGTTAATATAGCTGGACCGCTTGATAATAGTGACCATAATATAATTAAATTTAACATCCCTGTAGTGGGGAAAACTCCACAGTGGCACAACACTGTAGCATTTAATTTCAGAAATAACTACACAAAAATGAGGTTAGTGAAACAGAAATTAAAAGGTACAGTACCAAAAGTAAAATCCCTGCAAGCTGTGTGGAAACTTTTTACAGACACCATAACAGAAGCTCAAATCAAATATATAGCCCAATTTAAAAAACATAGGCCTGGTCTACACTATGCGTTTATACCGAATTTAGCAGCGTTAAAACGATTTAACTCTGCACCCATCCACACAACAAAGCCCTTTATATCGATATAAAGGGCTCTTAAAACCGATTTCTGAACTCTCCCAACGAGGGGAGTAGCGCTGAAATCAGTATTGCCATGTCGGATTAGGGTTAGTGTGGCTGCAATTCGACAGCATTGGCTCTGGGACTATCCACAGTGCACCATTGTACCGCTCCGGACAGCACTCTGGAGTCGGATGCACTGGCCAAGTAGACAGGAAAAGCCCTGCGAACTTTTGAATTTCATTTCCTATTTGCCCAGCGTGGAGAGCTGTCAGCACGGTAACTATGCAGTCTGAGAATCAAAAAAGAACTCCAGCATGGACCGCACAGGAGGTACTGGATCTGATTGCTATATGGGGAGAGGATTCTGTGCTGACAGAACTCCATTCCAAAAGACTAAATGAAAAAATATCGAAAAAATTCCAAGGCCATGATGGAGAGAGGCCACAGCAGGGACTCAGTACAGTGCCGTGTGAAAGTTAGGAGCTCAGACAAGCCTACCAGAAAACAAAGAAGCAAACGGAAGGTCTGGGCTGGCCACAAACATGCGCTTCTATGCTGAGCTGCATGCAATTCTAGGGGGTCTGCCACCACTACCCTACCCCTGTCCGTGGATTCCGAGGTGGGGGTGGTAATCTCAGCCTTGCCTGAGGATTCTGCGGACGGAAAGATGAGGAGGAGGAAGAGAAGGAGGAACTTGCAGAGAGCACACGCACTCCATTCTCCCAACAGCCAGGAGCTTTTTTTCAGCCTGACAGAATCACCTCCCAGCCCTCCACAAGCCGCTATCCCAGACAATGAAGCCAGGGAAGGACTCTGGTGAGTGTACCTTTATAAATATAAACATGGATTAAAAGCAAGTGTTTTTTAATGATTAATTTGCCCTGAGGACTTTGGGGTGCATTCGCAGCCAGTACAGTTACTGGAAAAGTCTGTTAACATGTTCTTGGATGGAGCGGAAATCCTCCAGGACGTCTCCATGAAGCTCTCCTGGAGGTACTCCCAAAGCCTTTGCAGAAGTTTCTGGGCAAGGCAGGCTTATCCGTCCTCCATGGTAGACACTTGACCACGCCATGCATGTAGCAAGTAATCTGGTATCATTGCATGATAAAGCCTAGCTGCGTATGGTCCGGTGTTTGCTAGCATTCAAGCAAACATCCGTTCTTATCTTGCTGTGTTATCCTCAGGAGAGTGATATCATTCATGGTAACCTGGTTGAATACGGGAATTTAATTAATGGACAGAGATGGTTGGGCTGTTTGCCTGTGGCTTAAAAGAAATCTTCCCTGCATTAGCCAAGCAGGGGGTTGGTGATTGATGCTGAGTTTTTCGCGTTTGACTAGCTGGATCTTCCCTGCTACCAGCCACGCGGTGCGGGGGAGGTGTGGCTAGCAGCGACCTTCCATGAACCAGTTACGCGGTGGGGGAGGGGTAAAGTGATCACCCAGAGAATTGGATGGGGGCGGTTCTGGGTGCGGCACATTAACAGAAAGAAGCAGCACTCAACGGCTTTGCTTGCTATTTGGGAAAGGAGGCCCTGAATATATGAAGGCAGCAGAAGCCGAAAGACAATGGCTTACCATGGCTGCATGCAAGCTGAATTCTGATGCCCGGACCTGCGTCTGTGATCTCTAACACCAAAGCCGCAGGCACTACATATTAAGATGCAAATGCGACCTTGTAGTGAGATCACATGTGCTAGGTAGTGATAGTGCTGTTCACCATGAAAGAGTTAACCATTGTTCTGTAAAATGTATCTTTTTAAATACTTCTCTCCGTTCTTCCCTCCCTCCTGCAGCTGCACATTTTTCAAGTCTCCTCCTCCTGTCCGAAGGCTATCTCAGATAAGGCGGCGGAAAAAAAAGACACGAGACGAGATGTCTCTGGAAATCATGGAAGTGACTCGCCAATGAAGAGCTCAACTGAATGAGTGGAAGGACGTGGGTATCAAAGAACAGGAAAAAGATGCCAGTGAACGTGAGGAGCGGAAGAAAATCGCAAGATAAGGTGGTTCAGCAGAAGAAAGAGGAGGGCATGATGCCATGAGGCTGGGGCTAGCTACGGATCAACGGACAATGCTCACGGCATTTGGCTGGGCTTTCAGGAGCAGCACGCAGGATCACAGAGTGTCACTGCAGCCCTGTATAACCGCCTCCCCCTCACATGTCCTTAGCCTCCTCACCCACCAAACGACTAAGAACTTGTGGGGGGAGCTCCGTGCAGCGCTCCCCATTCCACCCTGGGACAGCCCACCAAAGCTGTCATTATTTTGAAATTTTTGGTGGCCTTTTCCTTCCCTCCTGTCCTCCCCCAACCACACCCGGGCTATCTTGTCATCTCTCCCTCTTTTTAAATTAATTAATAAAGAATGGCATGATTTTAAATGAAAGTGACTTTATTTCCTTAGGAAGCAAGCGGTAATTGAAGGGGGAGGGTGAGTGACTTACAAGGAATAGTCAATCAGCGGGGGGTGTTTCATCAAGGAGAAACAACACAACAGTCACACCGTACCCTGCCCGTGATGAACTGTTTCAAAGCTTCTCTAATGCCACTTGTTCCTGTATGCTCTTCATCACCTGGTGGTCTGGATACACGTAATTAGCGGCCATGGTGTTTTGCCTCACCTCCCACCCTGCCATAAAGGTCTCACCTCTTACACTCTCACAGAGATTGTGGAGCACAACAGCAACAGGCATAACAATGGGGACATTGTTTGGACTGAAGTCTGAGCGAGTCAGTAATGTGCACCAGTGCACCTTTAAATGACCAAATGCACATTCTACCACCATTCTGCACTTGCTCAGCCTGTAGTTGAACAACTCCTTACTACTGTCCAGGCTGCCTGTGTATGGCTTCATGAGCAGTAGGCTGGGTCCTCCAGGATAACTACAGGCATTTCAACATCCCCAACTGTTATTTTCTGGTCTAGGAAGTAATTCCCTTGCTGCAGCCATTTAAACAGAGTAGTATTCCTGAAGACATGAGCGTCATGAACCCTTCCCGGCCATCCCATGTGGATGTTGGTGAAATGTTCCTTGTGATCCATCAGTGCTTGCAGCACCATGGAAAAGTACCCCTTGTGGTTTATGTACTGGGTGCCCTGGTGCTCCGGTGCCAAGATAGGGATATGTGTTCCATCTATCGCCCCACCACAGGTAGGGAATCCCATTGCAGCAAAGCCATCCACTGTGACCTGCACATTTCCCAGAGTCACAACCTTTCGTAGCAGCAGCTTAATGATAGCTTTGGCTACTTGCATCACAGCAGCCCCCACAGTACATTTGCCCACTCCAAATTGATTCCCAACTGACCAGTAGCTGTCTGGCGTTGCAAGCTTCTAAAGAGCTATTGCAACTCACTTCTCAACTGTGAGGGCTACTCTCATCCTGGTATTCTGGCGTTTCAGGGCAGGGGAAAGCAAGTCACAAAGTTCCATGAAAGTGCCCTTATGCATGCGAAAGTTTTGCAGCCACTGGGCATTGTCCCACACCTGCAACATTATGCAGTCCCACAAGTCTGTGCTTGTTTCCCGGGTCCAAAATCGGCGTTCAGTGGCTAGAACCTGCCGTGCTGTGGCGTCTGCACAGTTGACCCAGGGAAAAAGGCGCAAAACGGTTGTCTGCTACTTGCACGGAGGGAGTGGTGAGGCAGGGGTGAGGCTGTACCCAGAACCATCCGCGAAAATGTTTTTTGCCCCATCAGGCACTGGGATCTCAACCCAGAATTCCAATGGGCGGGGAAGACTGCGGGTTCTATGGGATAGCTATGGGATAGCTACCCACAATGCAACACTACGGAAATCGACACTAGCCTCGGTACATGGATGCACACCATCGAATTAACATGCTTAGTGTGGCCACGTGCACTCGACTTTATACAATCTGTTTTAAAAAACCAATTTCTGTAAAATCGGAATAATCCTGTAGTGTAGAAATACCCATAGTAAGAGAACTAAGAGCCACCATGGTTAAACAACAAAGTAAAAGAAGCAGTGAGAGGCAAAATGGCATCCTTTAAAAACTGGAAGATAAATCCTAATGAGGAAAATAGAAAAGAGTATAAACTCTGGCAAATGAAGTGTAAAAATATAATAATAATATGGCAGAAAATATCATATTGCTTCTTTATAAATCCATGGTACTCCCACACCTTGAATACTGTACGCAGATGTGGTCACTCCATCTCAAAAAAGATGTACTGGAATTGGAAAAGGTTCAGAAAAGGGCAACAAAAATGATTTAGGGGTATACAATGGCTTCCGAATGAGGAGAGATTAATAGGACTGGCACTTTTCAGCTTGGAAAAGAGGTGACTAAGGAGGGATATAATAGAGGTCTATAAAATCATGAATGGTACAAAGTAAATAAGGAAGTCTTATTTACTCCTCATAATACAAGAACAAGGGGCCGCCAATTGAAATTAATAGTTAGCAGGTTTAAAACAAACACAAGAAAGTATTTTTTTCACAGAACGCACTGTCAACCTCTGGAACTCCTTGCCAGAGTGTGTTGTTAAAGCCAATACTATTATGGGGTTCAAAAGGGAGCTAGATAGATTCATGAAAGCTAGGTCCATCAATGGCTATAAGCCACGATGGACAAGAATGGAGTCCCTAGGCTCTGTTTGCCAGAAGCTGGGAGTGGGTGACAGGACACAGAGCTCTTGATGATAACCTGTCTGTTCATACCCTTTAGGGCACCTTCCATTGGCCACTGTCAGAGACAAGACACTGGGCTTGATGGACTCTGGTCTGACCCAGTATGGTCGTTCTTATTTTCTGCAGTCCCCTCTCCTGAAAACGCAGCTTCACCAAGGCTAGTCTCCCATATGTTCTAGAGGTTCTTCCACTGTCCACCGCAGCATCTGAGCACCTTCCAGCGCGGCACTGAGCGACCCCGGGTCCGGTTACAGAGGGGCGAGCAGCAACTCCTGCTGCCCTCTGGCGGGAGGGTCGCAGTCCAGTCTTCTACCGTCCACGCTAAGAGCCGCCGCAGGACACGCTGGCGTCAGAGGAGCCCAGGCTGGGGAAGAAGACAGGGCAGAACTGCGGGAACAAGAGCTAGAGCTAGGGGTGCCCAGTCAGAGCTCACGCACACGTGCCTCCCACGTGCTCCCTCTCCGCCTTCCCCCCGCCTCCTCTGCTTCAGCTCCTCCCTCTGCCCCACCCCCAATATGCACGCTGCTGCTTTGCCCCCTTCTCTCCTCCTCTCCTCCGCCGGCGCTGGCCGTTAGCAAGGGGGTGGGGCCTTGTTCTAGGGCAGGAAGCCAATGAGAGGGGACGCTCCCCACTCCTGTCGTTTGCGCGGTGACGTAAGGAGGAGTGGGGAAGGGTGGAGCGTTCCATTCTCGCTCTTGTTCACCCAACTGGCAGTAGAGCTGAGGCGTAGGAGAGTCGCGCGAACACTCTCCCTGAGGACAAGGTGACGTATCCAGCCACCTGGGCCGGGCGCTTGTGAGTTCCGCGCGCTGGTTCTCCCGCTGTCGGACTGCTGCGCGCGCTGATCTCGCCGGGGGCTCTCTGCCGGACGGGCCGGGCTCGGGGGTCTGCCCTGCAGGGGCTGCGTGCGGACCGCCCCGCACTGCGTATTGATCTCTGCCACGGCGCCGCGAGCTTCTTAGTTCAGAGGCTTTAATTGTTGGCTGCTGCTGGGGGTCGCGGTCCCTCGCTGGTGTGGCAGCCTTGCTATGGGGACCACCAGGCTGGGAGGGGGACGATCCTCGGAGCCCCAGGTCTGGCTAGGGTTTGGCGGGGAGGCCACCTGGCTGTCTAGAGGAGACCAGCACAGATGGCAGAAGGTTCAGCTGCCCTGATCTATGTGGAAAGGTTAAAAGACTGGAGATGTTTAGACTTGGGACCCTGGTAACAGGTTTTTTTTAATATTAAAGGTTGCTTTAAAGGGGACAGTGATCAGTTCTCTATGGGCTGGTCTAGACTACGGGGGAAAATCGATCTTAGATATGCAACTTCAGCTACGTGAATAGCGTAGCTGAAGTCGAATATCTAAGATCGGATTACTCACCCGTCCTCACCGCGCGGGATCGATGTCCGCGGCTCCCCCTGTCGATTCCGCAACTCCGTTGGGGTTGGTGGAGTTCTGGAATCGATATAAGCGTGCTCGGGGATCGATATATCGCGTCTAGATGAGACATGATATATCGATCCCCGAGCAATTGATTGTAACCCGCCGATACGGCGGGTAGTGTAGACGTAGCCTATGTCTGCCGAAGGTAGGGTGAGAAGTAATGAGCTTAATCTGCAGCAATGGAGAGGTAGCTTAGATGTTAGGAAAACTTTCCAATTATAAGGATAGCTAAACATTGGAATAGGCTTCCACTGATTATGGAAGGTCTAGGTTTACTTGGTCCTGCCTTGGGGAGGAGGCTGGATGTGATCCCATGAGGTCCCTTCAAGCCCTATAGTACTATGATTCTGTAATGCTCCTTTGGCCTGCATGCAATCTGGAGAAGAGAGTCCAGTTCAGGCATTATATTTGTTCTTAAAGAATGTTTTGTAATAAGTAATGCTGTTGTTTCCCACTCACCTTGTCTGTACTCAATTATCAGGGGTAGCTGTGTTAGTCTGGATCTGTAAAAAGCAACAGAGAGTCCTATGGCACCTTTAAGACTAACATGTACTGGAGCACAAGCTTTCGTGGGTGAATACGAAATGTGTATTCACCCACGAAAGCTTATGCTCCAATACATCTGTTAGTCTTAAAGGTGCCATAGGACTTTCTGTTGCTTTTTGTCTGTACTGTAGTAAGTAGCACTGACTTAGCAGAGAGGGAAGTCCGCTTGTTACTATACAAGTGTACTGAGTGCCAGCAAAACAATAAATAGCATTTATTTGCTGACCATAATAGGCTTGTTTGGGTTATTTTAGTTATTTTAGGCCCTATGTTGTATGAAGGGCTCTTTCAGTCTGAGGGAGCAGATTTCGCATGTTTTTTATAAAACTGTTGATATGGAAAACAAAAACACTGTCTCTGGACAGTGAGATCATTAATTGCAGTCTGCAGTTAGTTTGAAGCCACGTCACAACCTTTCTACAGGTGATTGTGTAAACATGGATGTATTAAGATATATTGTTTCTGTGCTAATGTGAGGTGAACTCATGATTATTGGCAATAATTAAAAAGAAAGGTGGAGAAACTAAACATCAGTGATTGTGAATGAGGTATAGTATCTGGTAACTGATACTCCATTTCAAATGAGCCTCTTTAAATAAATTTGCTGAGGGGATCTGTTCATGGTTCTGAAGCCCAGAAGGAGCATAGGGTGAGCATCGGAAACATACACTGTTCCTTACTGAGAGTAAAGGTGAACAGAAGGGGATGTAAGAGGAAGTTGAGCTTGTGGAAGCAGTGATATGCTGAGCTTGTGGGAGAAAGGAAGCCAGAAGAGATTTACTGCATAGCATTCAAGGAGCCAGGGGACTGAAGAACATTTGCTTACCTGCCTGAGACAGTTAAACTGGACAGATGCATAAAAAGGAAACATGGGAGTTCTTAGGAAAGAAGGGGTGGGAAAATAACAAAAAAATACAAGTGTGAGGGGGTTTAGCTGCCTGCTGCTGCTGTTTAGTTATGTTGGTTTTTAACGTCAAGGTCTAGATTAATAGTTGTGGGTGCAGAAAGTCACTTGCCATTAAGTGAGGTAGGTGTAACATTAAATCCTCCCTACCAGAAAAGGTGAGGTGATTCTTGTGTCCGTATTATAGGTTGTTCTTTGTATTCTTTCAGACTTTCATGTGTGGCAAGGTGAAACTCAGAAAGCAGTTAGCCCTGTCTGCTGCAGTGCATCTGAAAACCTCTGATTTATCTTAGCCTTGTCTTGTGATTGGCTCAGCTCTAAAGCAGATTAGAGAAGAGAGAGAATGTTGTTTTTTTTTGTTAGACTGACACATTGACATTGCCAAATAGTTTGCCTTCTAATATTGAGGGTGCACATTAACACAGACTCCCCACAAATATTATCCCATTCTCCCTGTGCAAAAATCTTTTATTTAATTTTTCATGATAAATGTTATTCATATCATCAAATCTATCTTAGGCAAGAGCTATATTTGTCTTTAAAACAAGTCTAATGTATGTCAGTTAAACATACTGTACCTATAATACTGACTATTTTACTCTAGTTATATTCTTAAATTTACTTTTGGTGACCCACACCTTCCTTTTTAACTTCTATTCCCCTTCCCCTCACTATCTCAAAGGTCCTTTGGAAAGAGATCTGGGGGTGGGTTTACCAGAAAAGAATGTGCAGTCCCTACAGCCTCTGTGGGGTTGAAAGTGCTACTGAGAAAGGTATCGAGCTTTGGGCCCACCTCGGATATTCCATGTGACCCCAGACCTCTGAGTGCCCCCTAGAACTTTGATTTTTCAGAAGGGAAATGCCTTCAATACATTGGGGAATATGTGAAGTAAACACAAACTGGTTTTGCTGTGGAGTGATAGCAGCAACAGTGGTGTACAAAGCCTGCCCCTGTGGACTATGTCCTTTTCAACCAGTTGTCTGATGCAGTGCATTACATCTGGTACTTGGTGAGAAAATATAGTAATTCTTCCTCTAAGGTCATTTCCTGGGTTACGTAAATCTGTATTAAAGCAGTAATACCTGTCATATCAATGATTGTTCACACAAACTACCTGCTATTGTGTGTGGTTAACTGGGAAGGTTTTCTCAAATTTTTTATAGTCCTTGATTATTTTATAGCTTGCAGTCTGGGGTGTCATCTCATAAGATAAACAGGACTGGGCCTGGTTAGTAGTAATTGCTATGGGGCTTCCATGGAACATGTAGGTGCTTCAGGAAGTGATGCTGGTAGTTCAGATGCTGGTAGTTCAGTAGGTGGCATTCTTCCCTTTGTCTATTCAGAAGCAGTGCCCAATGTGGTATGGGGAGGAATGGAAACTGCTGTTAGATATAAAGTTTACAGAATCAAGAACAGTAACTGGTGCTGCTGTATCTTTAATGAGAAGTGAAACTGAAGGCCTGACCGCATGTGATTGAGAGAGATCCTGTTTCTTGTTGCAGGAGTGTCAACCCTGGTTGTAGTGTTGGTACGTTTTCTTAAACGGATATTGCCTTTCAATAGTGGGTGTAGTATGTGTGTTTATAAATATGCACACAGAGTATACTCTGATGGGCTACAGAGACATTTCGGATGCTTCTGGATGAGAAACACTTAGATAAATATAAGGAGCTAGTCTTATGAAAGAAAAGTGTGTGCGGTTGGTATTTTGGAAGCCCCGTCTGGGACAGGGGCAACTTTAGGGAGCTTCATAGATTTCCATTTTGTTAGTCAAGAGTAGGGCAAGATGCCATTTTTCTCTTGGTGACTGTGGGAAGTAACACCCCTCCCTCCTTTTAAAAAACAGGTCTACATTTTGAATCTGGAGGTGGTGGTGCAGGAATCTGTGTTAGTAATAATTCAGCCTTCAGCAATGGCCTCTGCTGTTGGGTTTGGCGTGGTTTAAACAAACACGGTTCTCTTCCTGTTTCACTGTGGTTTGCCGCACAATCATTCATTTGCCTAAGTAAAGCACAAGGTTTACTGAGGACTTGGGCTTTTTTTTTTTTTTTTTTTTTACAGAAAGGGGATTGTCTGTTATTGTCAGGCTACTATTCTCTTCTGTGATGCCAAAGTGAAATTTGAAAAAGCAGGGAGGGGAGGAATCTCAAAACCCCCAAACCAGTGTTGAGAGACAGGTTGTGCTATATAAATTACCAGCAAAAATTGTGAAAAATGAAGCATTTTAAAGGCTTCCCTTCTGAAGTGGCTCTCCCAACACTGTGTTGGGAGCCCTGAGGATTCCTAGTTGCTTCAAATGAAGGATTTGTGTATTGGAGGTGGTTTGGGAATGTGGGGGAATAAACTTTTACTGTCCCACTTACTGTCTAGTGTAGAGAGAAGGGAGGAGAAGGTATGGTTCTTAGTACAGGTTTTACTATGTAGGTAGTTGGGATGGGAGAAGGGGTTAGCTTTGTTACACTGCCAGTCCCATTTATCTGCTTTTTCTTTTTCTTTTTCTTTTTTCTCCCCACCTCCAGTGAGCAGTCAAAGGCAGGACAAATCTAGCATATGTAATAGCTGAATAAATGCATCACGTCTGAGGCCTTTTGTTAACTAATTCTTTCCCCTCTTCTATGGTAGACTACAATGGTAGGTGAAGATTATACTTCCTTAAGACACCGCCAGCCGAGTTCTACAGGACATGGGACCCCTGAGAAGAATGAAATGCAGAAGAGATCTGAGGCAGAGAAGCCATTCCAAAACTCAAGCAATGGTGAGTTATTTCAGTAATGGTTCAGGGCTATCTGTGCCTGCAACCCATTCTAGCCTAGCTGGGGACACCTCCTCTTGGTGCTAGGCCTCGTACCTTCACCTCTTTGAAGAAGGAATCCCACAATTCTCTCACTTTCAGGCTGAATCCTGGGGTACTGACTGTGATTCTTTAGTAGGGCTGCCTGGGCTGGAGGCTTCCTTTCAGGAGCTGTGACCAGTGTGTGGATGTGGTGACACAAAACGGTCCTTTCAAAACAACATATATTTTTCAATTTCATAGCAGGAACAAAGCAGAACAAGAGCAAAGGGTTATTAACACATGCAGTCTACATGCATATCATATCATAGTTAATAGTTCTGGATGTCTGCTAAGGAACTCCTGGCTGTGCTGTGGTCACCCTTCCTGTGGACACAGTGTCGACATTGGTGAGGCCTCATCTGGAGTACTGTGTCCAGTTTTGGGCCTCACGTTACAAGAAGGATGTGGAAAAATTGGAGAGAGTCCAGCGGAGGGCAACAAAAATGATTAAGGGCCTGGAGCACATGACTTATGAAGAGAGGCCAAGGGAACTGGGATTATTTAGTTTGCAGAAGAGAAGATTGAGGTGGGATTTGATAGCTGCATTCAACTACCTGAAAGGGGGATCCAAAGAGGATGGATCTAGACTGTTCTCAGTGGTATCTGATGACAGAACAAGGAGTAATAGTCTCAAGTTGCAGTTGGGGAGGCTTAGGTTGGATATTAGGAAAAACTTTCCCTCGGAGAGTGGTGAAGCACTGCATGGGTTACCTAGGGAGGTGGTGGAATCTCCTTCCTTAGAGGTTTTTAAGGTCAGGCTTGACAAAGCCCTGGCTGGGATGACTTAGTTGGGAATTGGCCCTGCTTTGAGCAGGGGGTCGGACTAGATGACCTCCTGAGGTCCCTTCCAACCCTGATATTCTATGATTCTAAGTAGCTCCTGCTGGAATGAATCTTGGTAGTCCTATAGCAAATGATGCAATAACAAATAGCTGGACATATCATATTCATAAAATATTATGAGCATCTCCCATACCTTTCACACTTTCTCATTGGCTTGATGAAGGGGCTTCTGCAGAGTTTGTGCTTCATTTTTGGTGCAAGTGGAGGCACTTCACTGGAGCTCACCTGATGTGTGGGGGAGTAGGGAAAAGAATTCACAAGCTGGCAAAATAAGATTAATTACCCAGAAGTCAGTGTGAACTCCTCTGTCACCTTCCCCTAATTCCATCCTGTAGGAGAGGCTGGTTGATGGTGGAGTTCGAAGATTTCTCCTACCTCTGCAGGATGGTAGGAATAGCCCAATATCTGAGTTAGCTAAAACAGTGTATTGTCTGCGTTTTGAGGAGTGGAGCGAACCTATGGAATTCAGAAGTTTTCAAAGGGCGAAATGGAAACGTGAAGCACAAATAGCAAGGAATAGGATTCATTATTGGAAGACCAGACAATGAAAGCACCAATGGAACCACTAATAGGGTGGCTGTCCCACTCTGTTGGAGGGAATCAGTCCTCAGATAATCATCAGTAGCCTGCAGCTTTGAGGTCCTCTTCAACTCCTTGCTGCTGGTGGAGTGTTCAAATAGCTGTTGCTGTGAAAGATGCAACCTTCCACCAGAGTCTAGTTAGAAGATTATACCTCATGCTGTTGAATGATTTGGCCACAGTCATCCACTCCGTCATGGCTTTTAGGCTGGATTACTGCAACTTGCTTTATCAAGGCATGAGTGTTATTTTAGCCAGAATGAAGTAGCCAGCCTGTTTTGGCAACACCAGCCACCAAGAACTAGTACTGCTAGTCTCATTATCGTGGCTTCTTATAAAATTAAGTTGAAAGCTAATGTTCTCATTTTTAATTCCCTCTGCAGCTGTTTGTCAGCATGTCAGCGAGTGCCTTTTTCTTTGAGAACTATATTTTGCAAGTATATATGTTCCTCTGGCGCTTTGGAGCTGTCATCCTTGTGGGTGAAATCTTTGAGTGGGGGTTGGGCTTTCTCTGCAAGAGGAGACTTTGGAATTTATTACCAGAGAAAATCATTGATCTTATAGGCTTCAGAATAGGCAATATTTCAGTTTCGCTTTCCCAAATAAACAGAAAAAGGGGTGGAACAAAAAGTGAAGTTAGAAGGAAGAGTTATAAATTTTATTTAAAACAAACAAACAAACCAACAACAACTACTAGATTATCTAGGAAAAAGTAAGAGTGGGAAACTACAAGTGGCCTAGAGTTGATTCTTAACTCTTGGATGGCTCTACTAATCTGTTTATTTCTGCTCTAGCTAGACTGCATTTGTGATGGATGCCTTTATAAATGAAAATTACAATTGATATTTTACATAAGGCTTGCTGATTTAAATAATTAATCTAATTTAAATCAGTCTACTCTGCTTGGAATCCTGTTTTTTGTTGATCCATATTCTGGGAGTTTGCTTCAGCAACATCAACCAATGTTATATTCTCTGTGGAAATCAAATGCAGAGTTACTCTTTCTCACAGGGATCAGGTAGGATCCAAACTAAGAACACCAGTTATTCTAGGATCTGTCTTTCTCTGCTTCTCTTGTTATGGCAAAATCAATGATGTTTAGTGAAGGAAGCCTGAAGACAGAAAAAGACACCTACAGTAGTAAGCTTCTCCTTAATCTAGATAATGCTGGCACTTTCTAGCTTGCCAGTGAAATGATCACATGAGTGTTGTCTGCAGTGTCTGAAGTTTTAATCTGATTCCTTTTTGGACAACAGCTCAATAAACCATGCCCTCTGTGGCCTGCATGTACTTTCAAGTAGATCAGCTGAGTTATTTAGTCACTGTGGAGTCATAACATGCCTGCATTGGCTTGCTGTAAAAAATTAGCTTAACTCAGTAAACAGTATTAGTAGTTGTGTATTGTAAATGGAGAACTTGTTAAATTGAATAGTACGGTAGCCTTGCACTGGAGTAATTGTAGGTTACTCTTTACTTCAGCCAGGTAGTGTTCTATTTAGTGGTTGGCTTAAGGACTGAGAATTACGATTAAGATCTCATCTGACTTCTGCTACTGACTTGGTGTGTGACCTTAGACAAATTGTTTAACCGCTAGCTGTTTTTCCTCCTTTGTAAAATAAAGATAATTTGTCTGTCTGTCTCAGGAGTGAGGTGTAATATTTTTGTTAAGTGCTTTCACCCAGGATCTGAAAGGTGTCTTACAAGTGCAAAGTATATGTCAAAGCCCATGGGCTATTCTTGAATTATTTTTTCCAGTTGGAACACTAAATGTTTCTAGCCATGTGCATTGCATCATGTACCTATAAAACACCTGCTTGAATTGTGCACTTAGAGGGTTATCTTAGTGTCCTTTGTATGTAAAGATGGATTCCACGCATCTTCACATTATGTAGTGATTGGAGGCTGACATATGCCTGGGGGTTTGCAATACACGAGACTGAAGTTTTGTAAGTCTTTTGTATGACTTCTGAAAGGCAGGCCCTATTCAGAGAAGTGACATTCCAGGAGTGGCAACCTGATTGCAGACACTTTGTTGGAGTAATCCATTTTACCTGTGGGTGGTTCTTTTATTTGATTTCCTTGTATAGTGTGAGGGTATCTCTCATATTAGGTCATCTAAACCCTTAGAGGCTTGTCTCTGACATGCTTCTTTCTTTCTGTTTTTCTGCAGCTGGGGCATCTTGTCCTGTCATTCATATATTGAGCAATTATTTGGCCAATAGTAACATCTTGCTGAATTCTTACTACTTAATGACAACCACATACAGTGGCTTCTGGTCTCTGCATCATGATTAAAAATGTTCCAGTCTTGTGCCAGTTTTAACTTTATAATATGTAACTTCAGACAACTCCGGTGGATTTTAGTGTGATTCTAGTCTGTAATAGAACTATATAAAAAGGCCATTTCTTTACTCAGCTGATCTGTTCCTTTTATGAACTCATTCATAATTGCTGACTTGAGTGGTTAAATATTTACTGCTTTTTGAGAAGCCTTGTTAATATTAAAGAGCCAACACATTTGGGGTAGCTAGAGCAGTGGTTCTCAACCTGGGGTACATGTACCCCTGGGGCTATGCAGAGGTCTTCTAGGGAGTACATCAACTCATCTAGATATTTGCCTAGTTTTACAACAGGCTACATAAAAAGCACTAGTGAAGTCAGTACCAACTAAAATTTCATACAGACAATGACTTGTTTATCCTACTCTATATACTGTATGCTGAAATGTAAGTACAGTGTTAATATTCCAATTGATTTATTTTATAATTGTATGGCAAATATGAGGAAAGTAAACAATTTTTCAATATTAGTATGCTGTGACACTGGTGTTTTTATGTCTGATTTTTGTAAGCAAATAGTTTTTAAGTGAGGTGAAACTTGGGAGTACGCAAGACAAATCAGACTATTGTACCCCTCTCAGGAGTCTGGAAAGGTTGAGAGCAGCTGAACTAGAGTCTTGCATATGACAAACACTTCTGGTAGATTCTCATTGCAGAAACAGGTTACATTTTTTTAAAAACTTCCCTATTTTTGTGAAATCTAATTTTTTTTAACCAGCTCAAGTGTTGAACAAGAAGAGAAAAGCCAAGTTTCATTATCAGGTGAAGAGTTTTTTACACAAGATGGCACTCTTAAATACCATCTTTAAAGGTGCTTTGCAAAATATAAGCCCACTTTAAACCTTTTAATGGAACTATCATGTTTATTTTGTCTCTCAAAGAAGATCCTGCAAGTTTGTTTGCTAGTCTCATTGATTAGGTTTTTTCCCTTTAATTAGCACCCTACCCTATTTTAAAAGTCAGTATCTAGGCGTTCTTAATTTCTGCTATGCTAACATAGTTTACAGTTTTGCAATGAGAAGATGTTGCAACCTGTAAGTCATTTAAGTATGACTTCCCTTGTGTGTAGATCATAAATTTCAGTTCCAAAGAGAGGCCTATGTTAAATCAATTTTTATGACCCCTACTCAGACATCCTTTCCTCACTTCAGACTGATCATCATGTGAGGGTTCCTCCTCCAGTCAAATGTTCCTTGTGAGTAAGCAACAATTTATGTAACAGAAAATAAATGAATTGTCCCCTTTTTCTGTACACACATGTATTTGTACATTGACTCACTTTTATAATCTTTTTGAGCAGTGTTAATCAGGAGACTGAGTTCTTGGTGTAGTGTTTGTTTGTTTTTTAAGAGATGTGATTTGCCCTGGAAATCCAAATTTAGCTATTCTACTTTTGTTTTAACTTTTTAGTACATTTACATTTGTGTAGTCAATGTACATACTCTAACATGAGATAACAGTGAAAGTGAGTGTTTTGGATATTTAGATTCTGTTAAGACAGTTTCTGGGTCTCTCTCTTTCCGTCCCAGAGTCTGTGGGTCCCTCATTCTTGATGATTCTTAGGTTTGCTGATCTCTCCAGTGGTAATCCACATCTTGTATGCTGATGGTCACGTTGTTAACCACTATTATATCAAACTCACTTCCCCTGCTTTCCTTCCCACTCATTATTCTTAGCAGTTTTCCTTTGATGTTGCTTTAGTATAATTTCTCCTTAGGTAATAGAGCTGGTTGAACAACTTTCAAAATCATTCACGAAAACTTTTTTTTTTCACAGAAAAAAATCTTTTTTTGACTAGTTACAATATTTGTACTTTCTAATTAAACGATCTAACAGTAAAATGTATGCTAAATTCAAAGCTGTGACTTAATAGTAAACTTTTCTCAATTTTTTTTCCTTGTGTGCTCTTGGTCAATTTCAGACTAATGTATAGTAGTAGGTTGCAAGAGATAAGGGAGAGAATTGGCTTTTTGGCTACAAACATCTATTTATTCTTCTCTCCTCTGAATCTTAGTCAAATTATCTCTGAAATCAGAATTGCCTGCATTTAATAATGCAATCATCTTAAATGCTGGCCTAAGTCTTATGTTGTAGAAGTGGGGAAGTTGCCTAGCAATCAGAAAAATCTCTATTTTTGGTAATTTTGAGCAAGTCGATCTTGACATATTTGCAGGAAAAGCAAGTAGTGGTTGTGGCACTGGCCAACCAGGTGCCAGCTCATGCCAAGGCCCCTAGACCTCACTGAACACTGACAAATGCATAATTGGACACCTGTCTGTCTCACCTGCATATTAGTATTTGTATTAGATTTATAGAGATGGGTTTGCGTTTGGACTTTATGAAATGTGTTTGAGTTGCTGCTTCCATTAATTTAACTTACAATGTCTAAACCACATTATAAGGTAATATTTAAATGTTTGCTGTGAAACTGGAAACCCTCAGAGTCAGGAGAGAAGCATTATCGAGTGTGAAATACTAGTTCACCACAAGCAGAGTCAGCTCCAGGCACCAGCAAGGGAAGCTGTTGCTTGGGGCGGCCAATAGAAAGAGGTGGCACGTTTGGGTATTTGGTGGCAATTTAGCAGTGGGTTCCTCACTCCTTCTCAGAGGGAAGGACCGGCTGCCAAATTGCCACCGAAGAATGAAGCGGCACAGTAGAGGTGCCGCCGATCGCTGCTTTATTTTATTTATTTTTCGCATGGTTGCTTAGGGCGGCAAAAAAGCTGGAGCCGGCCCTGACCACAAGAAATGTATTCTGCCCAGCAAAGGAAAGCCTATAGACAACAGACAAACCATTGTGGAACATCAATGGATAGGGGACTTTGCTCCCCCTCACACATATGGAGAGGGGATGTGCACAAACCCTCGTCCCATCATAGCTTGAACTCTGGGAGAAGGGAATAAAATCTCAGAGCTGGAGGATCTGTATCACTATGGTGCTTTGAATTTGGAGAGGGCAGTATTTCTAAAAATAAGCAAGGGATCCCCAAGCTGCTTAGCTTAACTTAGCCTTAAAGGACCTATGGAGGTTGTATGTTACAGCAGCTTCTATTATTTTTTGAAGCCAAAGACTGTAACTCATTTGTGTGTTTACCTGCTTTAACCTTGTAAATAACTTTTTATTTTTCCTAGCTAAAAATCTTTTAGTTTAAGCTAGGGTTGGCTACAAGTGTTGTCTTTAGTGAGAGATCTAAAGTACATTTGACCTGGGGTAAGTAACTGGCCCTTTGGGACTAGGAGTAACCTGAATATTGTTCCAATTTTTGGTGTAAGAGACCACCTACCAGAAAGGCAGGCATGGCGGTGTGGCAGGATAGACTGGAGTGCCTAAGGGGACTGTCTATGACTCCATCTCAAGGCTGTTATAGTGCTTGAGGAGTTCACACTTGCTACTTTGTTGGTGAAATCTAATCATAGAACACACAACCAATTGGGGGTTTTTGCCCTGGTTTGTAATAAACCATCCTGAGGTTGACACCAATGTTCGTGAGCTTGACAGTGGTGCAAATGCATTCTGTGGTGTTAGTCATCTCTACCGGATGTCTTGGTTCACATCACAAGGCCACTAAATAAACAAGTGCCATCTGTTGATTGCTCACTAGGCTGAGGATTCAGATATCAGCCATGTTATGAACAGACTAGTTGGGAGTGCTTGCATGGTGACTGCTGTTGATATGAGGCTCTAGCCAGTACTATCAACTCTCATTTTCAAGATAACAAAATTCACCTCACTTAACATTCAAAATGAAGAACTCAAAACCTTTCTTTAACTTTTTTATAGTGCTAGAGTTGCAGTCCCCTCAAACGAGGAACTTGTTTTAGATTAATTTTTCTTAACCACTTGGTATATAATATCAATGTCAAAACTACTATCCATCATTAAAGTATTTGCTTTTTTAATAAGTTGAACAAATACAGTGTTCTGTGTTCTGTATGGTTCTGTGTTCAAACTATTTGAATGGAATAGTGTAGATCGATAGGGGGTGTGGACTTAGGTATTCTAGCAGTTTCCCATTTTTGTAAAGATCATAAAAAGATAAACTTTCTTTTGACCATACAACAGAGATTTTTATTCTGTGAATCTGATAAGTTATGCTTTACTGCAGTGCTATTATGTACATCTGTTTGAAAATAAAACCTTTTTTAGTCAAAGGGTAGCTGTCATATCTTATAAATAACTGTAAATGGAAAAAGACTTTGCCATAACAACTGATGCAAAACCTGCAGACGTATCTCTACTGCTACAATGATCAATACCCTCCACAACGTAGCTTTCAAGATCCGCTGGTCCTACATGTATCTATCACAAAGTGTGGTATACCTCATCCAGGCCACTAAATACCCTAGTAATGCTATGTGGGTGGAAATCAGATAATCACTACTCTCTTTAAAGAGCTCCCAGGGAAAAATGATAGTGCTTTTTTTAATCACCTGTGAACGAACATTTTTCACAAAACGATCTTACCTCTGTCCTTGTCCTCAAAGGAAACCTGCACAACACTTTCAAAAGATGAGTTGGGAGCTTAAATCCATAGCTTAGCTAGATATTTTAAATGATGGTTTTACTAAATATGCTGGATTTATGGCTTATTATAAGAATCTGAAACCCACGAACCCCCACCGCCCACACCTTGAATGGTGTCTCACAATATGTGGAATTACTTATACTGAACAATTTAGTTCATCTTATATTTAGCTGTGATGCTCTTATTATCTTTCCCAAACCTGAAGAAGAGCTTGCCTCTCTCACCAACAGAAGTTGGTCCATTAAAAGCTATTACCTCATCCACCTTATCCTCTATTATTGTGGGACCAACATGGATACAACAACACTACAAACAATGGGAAAAATTGTATTACAACACAGTATACTTCTGCACTCCTGTTATAACTGTACAAAGTTCTCCCAAGGATAATTGATGAGCCACTAACTCTTATTGTTCCTTCAGTTCTCTTTGTATGCTGCTATTTCTGGATGCCTATTATATTGGATGTAACAAGTTTCTGGTGTTAAGTTCTTCAAGTAAGTGACAAGGCTTTAAATATAGGATGACAACCATTAAAGTGAATGTGAAAGTCACAAATTCAGGCACCGAAGAGATGATTTTTTTTTTTTTTTTTTTTAATGGAGTGGTTATAAATAGGCCCCCCCTTAGCAAGATACACTATTTGGCCAATGTTTTATTTCTCTATATACTTGTTTGTGGATTTTTTGGGGGGGGGAGGTGGTTCAAGATTTGTTTTTACTGAAGTCTTTAAACCTGTTTGCTAAGAATTCTTTGTTTTAATAAGAAACTTGCGGAGTGCTCTTTACTTAAAAAGGTAGCAACATGTAAAGGCCTCATTGTTTGAAGGGTTGTGTGCTGCTAGTGCACTACTATTCCATTTCTACCTAGGCATTCTGAATTAGTTGCAAGATTAGGATGAGAAAACTACAGAAAAGGTCCACACAGACACATGTGGCCTTCTAAAGGTTGTTTATCACTGTTTCAGGGTTGGCCAACTTTAGGGACCTTGGCAAGACTTATGTAGTTGCAAACAAAAAATGTTCCAAAAGCCAATATGTTATCAGTTGTTCCCATCCTTTACCATTTAGCGTCCTTACTCCCAGTCCAACTGTTGGGATATTGTGTTCCTTAGTGAGTGATATCCAGAAACGGGCACTGTGCCTAACAGGAAACACAACTCTTGCATAGCAAGGCCTTGGTTATTCCATTATGTAAATGCCAGAACAACACCTATTTTGCTCCAACATATTATAATATAATACTCTAAATATTTAAATTTTCGTTTGCAATGAACTGCTTCAGGTCTCATAGGAGAACAAGGGTCTAAGTCAACACTGTTCTTTGTGTGCAACCCTAATAATAATATACCTGTGTGCATATATAATAGAGCGGAAGATTTCTAGTAAGATAATAGGCTTCAGATTCAAACTTCTGAAGGGTGGCTATAAATATAGATAACATTTGAACTCTGTCCTTTTAAGCATAGTGGTAAACATTAAATGGTGTATGGCTCTTTGAGTGCTGTATCTTTGCCTCAGCTCGTCGTAAATATGTGTAGGCATCTTGGTGTATTTTTCTTACCAAGCTGTATTTCCAAACTGCCCTTCTGCAGGGAATCTGTTGGGTTTTGTCTTTTGCGCTTTCTTGTTGCCAAGATCTGCTGGGATCTGGTCGTCTTGTTGTGACACAAGCTCAGTCCATTCCTTCTTGCAGTCAGTGTGACTTAGATCATTATCTCTTTGCTACAGGAGCCTTCTTTTTATTCTGTGTGTGCATAGCAGCTACAACAGTGGGGTCCTGGTCCACAACTGGGGCTCCTAGGTGCTGTGATAATTAAGGCTAAGATTATGTCTCACACATTTTTAGTAAAAGTCACAGACAGGTCATAGGCATCTGTGAATTTTTCTTTATTCCCTGTGACCTCTCCATGACTTTTATTAAAAATATGGATGATAAAATTTGGAGCTCTGGGATCCCTACACCACCCTGGGCCCCCCAGCTCAGACCTGTGGGGTCCCCCCACTGCCCATGGCTCCCAGCTTGGGGCATCCCCGCCACCCATGGTGCCTGGGAGCTCCCAGGGCACACCCGTGATATCTCAGAGCTTGGGGGGGGTCCCCACAGTTCCCAGCCATCATAGGCTGTGGGGAGACCCTGCAGCTCCCAGCTGCCATGAGCTCAAGTCACAGAGGTCTCTGGAATTCACTGATTTGTAGCCCTCATGATAATACAAATAAACTACATACTGAAGATGACTCTAGGTTATGGTTAGCAATGGGCAAAAGTAAGTTTCTCAAATCTAGCACCTTCTAATATGAAGATGCAGCTGGTTTGTCACCTGACTAATTTAAACTCCTGGGGTTACCTCTGACAAGTATATGTGCATTTGTCCTCTTGCTTGTATCAAAAAATTGGCTCCTGGTGAAACCTGAAAAATATTTGTTTGAAATGGAGGGAGAAGACTTGACACTTGCAAAGTTACTGGGTGCTTGGGTTTCAGCAGCTGTGTTTAATAAAATCATCATCCACATAAAACACCAAAATGCTCCTTCTTGGCTTCTAAACTTCCTACAGCTCAGTCAGTTCTGAGCTTAATGGGGCCCTTGGCATATCAGAGAGAAAGTTAATGGTAAATCCAGTTTTTGTGAACTGGGTATGCTGTTCCTCCTTTTCTCTTCATGCTTCTGAGCATGTGTGTTGACCACGTCGTATCTATTGAAAACATAACTGTTAAATATTTGCTTTTCCTCCTTTAGGTTGGGTTGATGTTGACCATGGGATAACAAAGAAAATGCGGCTATTAGCAGAGGCTGAGGTAAATATTTTTTAACATTTACTTGGGGGAGGGGATCCAGACCTCCTGGAAAACATGAGACATCTCTTTTTGTGTGTTTGTCTATGGTTAGTTTAATGCTCTATAATGCCATTATTTCAGACATGGCTTAGGAGTAGTGGTTTTACACAAGCCTTTATTCTTCCCCTTCTCCCCTGCCTATTCCTGTGCCCCCTGCACAGCATCTCTGTCAAAATATAAACTCAGCTGTTTTTCTTTCTCAGCCTGTGTTGTACTTGGGCCCCAAGAGGTTAATTCTACAGATAAGCATGTGAACTTTGACACCCGTATCCAAATTGACTGGCTTTGGCTGTATTACCCCTTGACAGTACAGCTCAACTGCTATTTTGGCAATCTGTAGTTTTAATGTTTAAAGGAAAAAGTTCCTCATGGTACCATCCAGTGAATGGGCTACTCACTGCCTGGTATTCTTGTCTGTTGCTATGGAGCCAGCTAAGACACTTTCTCCCCCCCTTTTCAGCAGGGAGTTCTGCACTCCTTCAGCAGCCAGAAGTGACTCTCCTAGTGCAGACAAGGTTGTGTTGTCCATAAATGTGTGTGAGCAGGAGACGCAGACAGTCTGATGTGGGTTCTAATTTCTAGAGAATTTCTTCATTCTTTGACACTTTCTTTTTTTTAAGGGGACCTACAGGAATATCCCAGCTTCCAACATAATAGTCCGTGAAACAGTAGTGTGGTTTTTAACATGACTTAACTCCCTGCATGCTACATCCGGTAGTGTTCTCCTGAGTTATGTGCTCACTGCTTGCTCATTCTACAGTGATATGAGGGTTAAAAATACTACCAATTTCTGGTAGAGTAGGGAAGCAGCTTTTTTCCTCAAGCTATTTGTCTGCTGAATCCCCTATTTGTCTTTGCCGTTTAGAGCATTTGATGCATGTCTGCAGCATAAGATTTGAACACTAGTAGTTCACTTTTGAAGGATCACTGTTCAAAGCAATAGGCCCAGAGAGTTGAACTGCCTCTTAAAGAGAATCACTTAAGTTCTCTGGAATCTGAAATTTAAAATTCTTCCAATATGAAGGCAGCAACATAAAGTAACATCTCAGTTGAGTCATCACAATGACCCACCCGTGGCTGCTTTTGTTAGGGATGTGGGTACACAAGCTTGTTTGCATGTCCTGCTCTGATCTTTGAATGGGAAGACTAACTATCAACGCTTAGTCATGTGTTCAGAGAGACTTCTGGCTTACTAGCCTGAATAATATCACTTTTAATAAACTGTATATTCAGCCAGTGTCTTTTCTAGTGGAAGTGATGTTGGCTTTTGCTCCTAATGGAGGTGTTATGCAGCTTTTACTACCTTAAACGTCTTTAGGGCTTCCTTTTCCTGTCCAAGCATCTTCTGCCTAGAAGGTCTTGAAATGAATATCAGAAAAAATCATGTTTTCTTCACTTTACTTAAGAATACATAAAATACTTGAGAACACCAAGGGAAATTCCTTTGCCATCTCCCCTTCCCTGGGCACCAGAAGTGGAGTAGAGAACTTTGACGTAGGAATGAATTTTTGTACTTGATCAGAACAGAAATTATACACACTTCCACAGTCCTCCTTCCCAAATGGTTTCCCAAGTCTTCTAAACAAATATCCATTGGCTTTATTAAAGCATTTGTTAAACCTTTTCCCCTGTGGTTGCCATTATTCTTGTTAAGACACAGAAGGAATTTCCAAACCTTTCCATGTTATTCTGCAAGGGTGCCCTGTTCCCATACTAAGTGGGGCAGCATTGAGTTCCACTCTTCATCCTAGCAACCAGTTTTCTTTTGTTTGCATGTTCTTCAGGGCACACTGTGCCTTACTCACACCTTCTGTTAACATCACAAGTGTTCCACAGCAATGATCTGTAATTTCACAGTCTTACTTGATGCCAGAGAATGAATAACTATTAGAAGGAAAGGTGAATGCCCTTGCCTCAGAGAAATACCATTTCGCAATCTTGGTATTATGGCTAGTGGGTGGTGAACACACAGTTTCATTATATGATAGTGGTAACTAGAGTGGATTTAAAGGCATTGCACAACAGAGGAAGATGCCTCTCTATGCATTTTGTTGCACTAATGTGGCCAAGTTTAGGATTTCAATGAAATGAACAGTTTTGATGCAATTGGGAACTCTCGGCAATTGGGAACTCTCCAGACTTCGTATATGTATGTACACACACACACACACACACACACAAAAAGGTAAATCTTTATTAAGCTGACATGATGTTTTCTGCCTTCCATTGGTATCTCACTGAGGGCCTCTTTTATTTTTATTATACACACACACACACGTTAAGAGGGCCTCAGTGAGATACCAGTGGAAGGCAGAAAAGGTCACGTGTCAGCTTAATAAAGATTTACTTTTTTTGTGGGGCTGTTGATTAATCGCAGTTAACTCACGCGATTAACTCAAAAACTTAATCATGGTTAATCACAGTTTTAATTGCACTTTTAAACAATAATAGAATACCAGTTGAAATTTATAAAATAATTTTGGATGTTTTTCTACTTTTTCAAATATATTGATTTCAATTACAACACAGAATACAAAGTGTACAGTACTCATTTTATATTTTTTATTACAAATATTTGCACTAAAAATGATAAACTAAAGAAATAGTGTTTTTCAATTCACCTCATACAAGTACTGTAGAACAGTCTCTTTATTGTGAAAGTGCAACTTACAAATGTAGATTTTTGTTTGAGTGCAGTTATGTAAATCACAAGTCCACTCAGTCCTACTTCTTGTTCAGCTAATCTCTAAGACATACAAATTTGTTTACATTTTTGCAGGAGATAATACTGCCCACTTCTTATTTACAATGTCTCTTGAAAGTGGGAACAGGCGTTTGCATGGTACTGCTGTATCCAGTGTTGCAAAATATTTATGTGCCAGATGCACTAAAGCAGGGGTCAGCAACCTTTTAGAAGTGGTGTGCCGAGTCTTCATTTATTCACTCTAATTTAAGGTTTCGCGTGCCGGTCATTCATTTTAATGTTTTTTAGAAGGTCTCTCTCTACAAGTCTATATAACTAAACTAGTGTTGTATTGTAAAATAAACAAGGTCTGCAAAATATTTAAGAAGCTTCATTTAAAATTAAATTAAAATGTTGATCTTACGCCACTGACCCACTCAGCTTGCTGCTGGTCTGGGGTTCTGTTCACCTAGGCCTGCAGTGGGCGGAGTGGGGCCTGCGGCCGGGACCCCAGCTGGGTAGGGTCTGGCAGCCAGAACCCCAGACCGGCAGCAGGTTGTGTGAGGCTAGTGGCTGGGACCCCAGACCAGCAGTGGGCTGAGCGGCTCAGCTCACTGCCGCTCAGGGGTTCCATCCTCCATCTCCTGCCAGCCGGGAGTCCGGCTGCCAGACTCACTCAGCCCAGTGCCGGTCTGGGGTCCCGGCCCTGCCCACATACAGTGGGTACCTACCTTCTCCCTGGTTCTGGCCCTTTCTCTTCCTCTCTCTGCACTGAGCTGAGAGTTGGAGTGGACCGAGCACAGGGCTAGGGGTGAAGGGTCTGGCCAGGAGCTAGAATGAAGGAAGGGGCCCAGGGTTGGGGCAGGAGGTTTGGGTGTGGGGGCACTTACCTGGGCAGCTCCCATGTGGTGTGAGGGGTGCAGGTGGGAATGTGAGTGAGGGTGCAGGGGCTCCCGTTTGGTGCTCAGGGTGCATGGGATGTGAGGGGGGCTGGGGATGTGGGGGGTGCAAGAGTCAGGGCAGAGGGCTGGGGGCATGTGAGGGGGGTGCAGGTGTCAGTGTAGGGGGGCTGGGGATGTGTGGGAGTGCCAGTCAGGGCTGGAGTCATGGGGGGGGTCAAGAAGTCAACAGAGGGCTGGGTGCTACGGGGCTCAGGGCAGGGGCCTGGGGGTGTGTGGGGGTGCAGGGCTCAGGGCAGAAGGCTGGTTGTGTGTGTGGGGGGGGGGGGCTCAGGGCAGAGGGCTGGGTGACTGCACCCCCCAGAACCCCCAACCCCCCCGCTCCTTGTCCTGACTACCCCTTCCTGGGACCCCACCCCCTGTCTAAGCCTCCCTGCCCTTTATCTCTTGACTGCCCCCCCAGGACCCTACCTGTCTCCTGACTGCCCCAACCCTTATCCACACCCCCACACCCAGACAGACCCTCTGGACTCCCATGCCTATCTAATCGCTCCCCATCCCCTGACAGGATCCCCAGAACTCTGGACCCATACAACTGCCCCAACCCCTCTCCACACCCCTACCTCCTGGCAGTCACCCCAGAACTCCTGACTCATCCAACCCCCCCAGCTCCTTGTCCCCGATCACCCCCTCCAGAGACCCCCCACACCTTAACTGCTCCCCCAGGACCCGCTCTTTAACTCCTGTCCTGACGCCTGACCCCTATCCACCACCCCAACACAGACTCCGGGACTCATATGCCCCATCCAACAACCCCCTGCCTCCCCTGACTGCCCTCCAAGGACTCCCCTACCCCTACTAACTCCCCATTCTGGCTCCCTGTCCGCTGACTGCCCCACCCTTAGCCCAACCACCTCCCCCGCCCCAGCTTCCAGAGCCCGCCCCTTACCATGAGGCTCCTCGCTTATCTGAAGCCCTGTCCCTGCCGCCGCCACCCCCCCTTCCCCTGCGCGCAGCCCTGCTCCATCCTGTCCCTCAGAGAGCTGTGCGCGCGGCAACAGGGCTCTGGGTGACCGGGGAGCGTCTTTCGCTCCCCATGGAGCCAAACACTGCCCCGCGGGAGCGCGCAGCCCCAGCCCCCCAGAGCTCTGCGCAGACGGCGGCAGGGCTCTGGGGGAAAGCAGGGGAGGGGCCGGCGGCTTGCTGCGCTAGGCCAGTGCTCCGGCGCAGGACCGTGGGCCCCGCAGCTTGCCGCGTCAGCAGGATTTTTAATAACACGTGGAGTCCCAGCAGGCAGCCACATGCCATTAAAAATTGGCTCGCATGCCATCTTTGGCACATGTGCCATAGGTTGCCGACCCCTGCGCTAAAGATTCATATACCCATTAATGCTTTGGTCACCATTCCAGAGGATGTGCTTCCATGCTTATGATGCTCATTTAAAAAAAAAAAAGTGTTAATTAAATTTGTGACTGAACTTCGTGGAGGAGAATTATGTCCCTTGCTCTGTTTTACCCACATTCTGCCAATATTTCATGGTATAGTAGTCTCGGATGATGACTCAACTCATGTTTGTTTTTTAAGAACACTTTCACTGCAGATTTGATAAAACACAAAGAAGGTACAAATGTGAGATTTCTAAAGATAGCTACAGCACTTGAAATCTGAAGTGTCTTCCAAAATCTGAGTGAGATGTGATGTGGAGTATGCTTTGAGAAGTCTTAAAAGAGAAACACTCTGGTGTGGAAACTACAGAGCCCGAACCACCAAAAACGAAAATCGACCTTCTGCAGTTGGCATCTGACTCTGATGATGAAAATGAACATGCATTGGACTGCACTGCTTTGGCTCGTTATCAAGCAGAACCCATCATCAGCATGGACGTATGTCCTGTGGAATGGTGGTTGGAGCATGAAGGGACATATGAATCTTTAGTGCATCTGGCACATAAGTATCTTGGGATGCCGGTTGCAGCAGTGCCAAGCGAACGCCTGTTCTCACTTTCAGGTAACGTAAATAAGAAGCAGGCAGCATTATCTCCTGAACATGTAAAGAAACTTGTTTCAGCAATTGGCTGAACAAGAAGTAGGACTGAGTGGACTTGTAGGCTCTAAAGTTTTACATTGTTTTATTATAATTCTACATTTGTAAGTTCAACTTTCATGATAGAAATTGCACTACAGTACTTGTATTAAGTGAATTGAAAAATACTACCTTTTGTTTTTTACAGTGCAAATATTTATACTATAAAATAAAGTGAGCACTCTGCAGCTTGTATTCTGTGTTGTAATTGAAATCACTATATTTGAAAATGTAGAAAACATCAGAAAATATTTAAATAAATGGTATTCTGTTATTGTTTAAGTGATTAATTGTGATTAATTTTTTTAATAACTTGACAGCCCTATTTTTTTGCATATGGCATGAGGGAGATGGGGAGCAAATTTCCTGCCAGAGCTTAGCTTTGTGACATCATCAGCAAATAGGGTGGTGATAGAGACTGGTGGGCTACAGAAAGCCCTCTAGCTTACACAGCTTGTTGTGGAATGAATTCTGTTCATGGGAAAATATGGTAGCAAACAAACTTGGGAGCAAGTAAATATGAATATGGAACATAAACTTTTATTAGCTGTCAGCCACACTTAACCCGTATGCAGCCGCAGCTTCAATGAGACACTATGTAACTGTATAGAAAGGGGTCAGTTTAGCAGTCTCGAAGACCCTAATTCAAAAAAGCATTTAAGCATGTAGTTAATGTGCATTCCTGAATCTTGGGTGCGACTGGGGCCCGGGGCCAGCCCTCATATGGGACAGGAAGGGAGTGCCACCCATCTCCGCTTCTGGCCCCAGCCCCCTTACTCCTATTCATGCTTCTCCCTCCCCCGCAAGCCGCAGACCCGCTTCTGGGGGCGGAGGGAATAGCAGTAAGGGTGGGCACAACCCTGAAAAGTTTGGGGACCACTGGCCTAAATTAAGATTCAATTGCTCATGGATGGAGCTGCACACAAGAAGACAACATGCACAGGCTAATTACTGATGATCACTTTTTCAAATAATTTTTGAAAATTTTATAATTTAAACTAACAGCAAATTCTTATCTATCTTAGGGTTTTATACTGCTACCCATCACCATAGTGTCCATGTACTTTCCATGTAAAATCAGTAGCAAAATCCTTAGCAGATTTTTTTGTGGAGCCTCTGACGCTGTTCTTTTCTCAGTGTGAACTATTGTTGGAATCTAAAATTGGGTCCAAATTTTCAAATGCAGGAGCTTTGAGTTAAATCCCTAATTATAGATTTAGGCTCTAATAAGTACATGTCTTTGAGGTGCCTAAATCCCACTGAATTGAATGAGAGTTGTGGATGCCCAGCACTCTTGAAAATCAGGCATTCTTCACTTAGGTGCCTAAGTCTATGGTCTAAGATCTGAACACTTTGTCCTTTCCTAGACTGTAAACTCTAAAGAGGAGCAATGCACTCTTCTGTCACTTGGTTAGCACTGCGATTGAGCACAGTGGTGCTTGGCTGATAGTAAAAACTAAAGCTGTTAAGGCTGGAAAATAGAACTGAAATAAAAGTTACTGGCAACAGTTGAGAGCTAAGCTGTGAGGATGGAGGCCCACCTACCTCAGGGTCTGGTCAGAGCAGTGGAAAGTCTATTCTCTTCTCTCTATCATTCAGTTTGTGATTGATTGCTTTTTATGGCACAGCATGGCTCCTACAGAGAGACACTTCCTCCCTTTTGTTAAAGCTCAGGTTCCATGGTAAATAAGACAATTATTCGAAGATATGATTCTCTTGTCTAAGACTCTGTAGTGCATGTGACTGGAGATCTGACTAGCTCACTTAACTGTAAGTGATTTATTAAACACTGTGTTTGTTTAATAAGTGGGCTTTGGAAAGCTATTGGCTGAGAACTCTGAACTTGAGACTTCAGGACCTAAAACCCTGTCCTTTTAGTAAAAGAAACCAGTTAATATCTATCTAGTTTCTAACAAATGTTTCTCTTTATTTATTTTAAAGTTTGACTTTATTCAGGTTTTAGCCAAGGGCTTCAGCTCTGTCAGCAACCTGGATAGGCACAGCAGAAGCCATTGAATCAAACTCTGCCAACCAGTACCACACAATGACTGTTTCCTGTTCTGCGTGTAGGGGAAATCTCAGACACTGTGGTGGAAAATGATCTGATTATTGCTGTTGATCCTTCTTAGTTAAAACATTAAAGTGTATTTGGACTACAGAAGGAATCCTTCAGACAAATAATACAGAAATGAGTATTAACTATAGTTGAAAACTCAGTTTGAAGTCATGCTTCACATTTGGCAGTTAGAAACTGCAACAAACACTTTAATTGTTTGAGAGAGTGCTTAACTTTCATATTTATAGATCCAGTTTTTCTGGACTAGTTGATTCACCACTGAGCCCCCCAGCAATGCTGGGAGGAGGCAGGGGTTACTACCGCAGCCACTTTATAGTCAGCTGACAGCTCCATAAGCAGACAAAGAAATACTCAGTGTAGTGAGCAGGAGAGTGAGTAATAACTTGAACTCTGCTTGCTTGTTCCATGGCCTTAAAGTTTTTTAACCTCTTCACTTTTGGATCCATAGCTGCATTCTATTGACATGTAAGCACTGTGTGCTCCCTAGAGCACTGGCCTGGTTAAACCTAGCTTGTTCCATTTCCCCCTTGTTCACTCTGGAACACTGGTGCCTAATCATGAATTGCACCTGAAGGAACAGCAGGAGACTCCTGATGTCCCATTTAAAGAGATTCACACGGTAGGGGAGGGATGTAGTACTGATATATATGGCATTTAAACATATTTTATTCTTTACTTCATAGTTTCTTTGCTTTCAATAAATTTGTATTTACAGAAAGCTTTTTCCAGTCACAGCTGCTTATTTCTTTGGTCCTACAGGAAAGTCATAATGCTGAATCTGTCACATCACAATTTTTTTCATGGCTATAAATAATACCCCTATTGAATGATGCCTTTCTTCCAAGGTTAAGCACAAGGAAGATCTTATGTAAAAGTAAATAATCAGTAATGGCAAAGGGACTATTGATAGTTAATTGAGAAGATAAATATAATTTGTCTGCAGGGCCATAGAAATGAGGTGTTGAGGGACCACAGAACTAGGTTCTCATAGGTTGTGGATAAGAGAATATTGGGGGGCAGTATAAGGCTCGATTATAAACCTTCCCCCCCCCCCCCCATCAGTGTAGAGTGTGTCAGTGTCACCATCTTTCCATTTTATTTAAAATATAGCCATTGGAGTTCAGTGGTCTGGTCCTCCCTGACCAGCCATTACAGTAGAGTAGGAAAGCTGCTGGAAATCATCCTTTACCAAAGAGTCTCAAAACTGCAATGCTGCTTTTCCATCATTCCAAGGTGTGGAGGGCAGTTGATCAACCTGGTATTAAATCCATATGAAATAGATCATTGCGTACTACAGGGACTATAGATTTAGCCTGATGCAGAAAATTGTCCTCAACATGCTATCTTTCCAGCACCCTTAAAGGGCCAATAGACTTCCCTCCTGCAAGTACTCTCATTACCAGCTAGCCCTGACCCAAACATGTGCCTTCCCCAGCTGGCTAGATGACCTTTCAGGAAGTAGATGGAAAAAGACCCCTGTATCTTTCCTAGGCCAGTTGGTTTATTAGTGGGGAAGGAGGTGTAGGGAATTATTGGAGCAGTATCGGGACTTGTGGGAAGCTTACAAGAGCCTCAGTGTTGGAATTTCCATCATCTCCCTGTATGCCCCCTACTAATGAGCTGGCTGGCACTGGCAGAATCAGCCAGATTCCTTTTCTCCAGCTCACTGATGCATTGAGGTGGAAAGAAAGCAGGCCAGAGCTTCACATGCACTAACTGGGTGCATGGGGTGGTGCTTGCCTGCACTTCAGGAGGGAGAGAGAAGTTCTTCTGCTCCTTTAATTATGGGAGTAAAGGAGGTACATGCTGAGGACTCAGGGCATGCATTGGCTTCCTGCTGGAAAGCTTTTCTAATACCTTCCTCTGCCTTGTGGCCCATGGGGCAGACTTGGGAGAAACAGCTACTGCAAGACCACCTGCCTAGGCTCCTGCTTTCCTTGTCCCTAGTGACACTAGTGAATCATCTAAGTGTGTGGGAGGGGGTTGGGAAATGTGAGAGGTGGCAGTCCTCAGGAATGAGGAGTGATGCCATAATGCACCCTGCCTTTGGAGCTGACACTTCTCTAGTGCAGTGCCAGGGTAAATTTTATTTGACTTTGGTAACCTTCATGAGGACTCTTTCCTTGTCCCCCATCCCTTGCTCCTTGGGGAATGGAGAAGGGAATGTAGTGTATTTTAAAGGACTGTTCCTGCTTTCTGTACCAGCAGGAATCCCATAACGACTCCTACTCTTCTGGCTTTGGTTCTGATACTTTGCTTTAACATTCTGGTATCTACAGTTGTCTCAACCATAATCCCTGCTCAACTAAATCCTCGTCTTACCCTGTGCTGCTTTGTTCCCATGGTGGTTGCTGAGCAAGTATTTTCAATAAGCTAAATATTAACAGTTGCAATTTGTTTTGAGCAGACCAGTGGTCAGATCTTTTTTCCGAGTAGAGAGTAGGAAACTCAGAGACTCGCCACTTCTTCAAGAAACAGGCAGAGCTGTCTTATATAATTTTTTTTTAGTGCACCATTATTTTCATACGATCACATCTCAACTCTTTCACAACTGAATGTCTGAGTCTTAAGCACAATGTACACTTAATTGACTGGATTTGTTTTCCTTTTTATTACACATTACTAGTCTCTAAGAATGCATCTCCCTAGATATGTAGTATTTTGTTAGAGAGGGCCCTCAAAGTGAAGAAAACATCTTCCCCTTTTCTGCTTTAGGATGTAAGAAAGGGCTTATTGCTTATTAGTATTTCATTCCTTGTGTAACCTGTTGTCTTTTCATGGAATCTATGGATAACTGGGGAACTAGTAGCATTATGGTATCATGAGGAACAAGGATGAATCATGAGCAATTTGGATGGTGATAAGGGGATGGAGAAAGATGTTTTTAAAAAATCTGTCCAACTCAAAACACCTGGGAAAAATAACTGGGAGAAAATCTCTGTGTAAGATCCAAACGCATGTAGCCTTACAAGAGTTCCAGTTGTTAGCTTCTCCAGAGAGTCCTTTGATTTTTCCCTTGTCTGTTGTTTCTATCTGTGTTCCTGTTCTAAGGTAAAGAATCAGGAGAAACTTTCAGGCTTTCATTACACATCATAAAGAAGCAAAAAACCATGCTCATGACATTTGCTGGTCTCAAAGGTGAGCTGCAACAGAGAGTTGGTTGCTCAGCTTTCTCTTTCCTAGAGATCATGTGATAATGTCCCAGGTAAAAGTTGTACCTCTCAAAAGTACCAGCTGTGACATAGCAATTATCTACTTTATAGTGAATTTCAAAGTGTCTTAGAAAGGGAAAATAAGGAAGCTTAAAGAAAGATTATTAAATTTTAAAAGTTCATCAGTGAAGTGATTATCAGCTAGCTATTCCAATGATAGAAAATAACAAAATGGACATCGAATAATACCTAGAAAATTTTCTTTACAAGACATTTTCCTTGTGTGTTATTTCCTGGCAGCACCCCAAAATGGGGTGACTCATTCCAGGACACTCCTTATAACAAAAGAATGGCCATACTGGGTCAGACCAAGGGTCCATCCAGCCCAGCATCCTGTCTGCAGACAGTGTCCAATGCCAGGTGCCAGAGGGAGTGACCCTAACAGGGAATGATCAAGTGATCTCTCTCCTGCCATCCATCTCCACCTCTGACAAACAGAGGCTAGGGACACCATTCCTTACCCATCCTGGCTAATAGCCATTAATGGACTTAACCTCCATGAATTTATCTAGTTCTCTTTTAAACCCTGTTATAGTCCTAGCCTTCACAACCTCCTGCGGCAAGGAGTTCCACAGGTTGACTGTGTTGTGTGAAGAAGAATTTCCTTTTATTTGTTTTAAACTTGCTGCCCATTAATTTCATTTGATGGCCCCTAGTTCTCATATTTTGGGAACAAGTACATTAACTTTTTCTTATTCACTTTCTCCACACCACTCATGATTTTATGTATTTCTATCATTTTCCCCCATTAATCTCCTCTTTTCCAAGCTGAAAAGTCCTAGCCTCTTTAATCTCTCCTTATATGGGACTCGTTTCAAACCCCTAATCATTTTAGTTGCCCTTCTCTGAACCTTTTCTAATGCCAGTGTATCTTTTTTGAGATGAATATTGCATACAGATGTGGTCACCTCAAGATGTGGCATATCGTGGATTTATATAAGGGCAATAAGATATTCTCCATCTTATTCTCTATCCCTTTTTTAATGATTCCCAACATTGTTTGCTTTTTTTGTCTGCTGCTGCACACTGCGTGGACATCTTCAGAGAACTATCCATGATGACTCCAAGATCTCTTTCCTGATTCGTTGTAGCTAAATTGGCCCCCATCATGTTGTATGTGTAGTTGGGGTTATTTATTCCAGTGTGGATTACTTTACATTTATCCACATTAAATTTCATTTGCCATTTTGTTGCCCAATCACTAAGTTTTATGCGATCTTTCTGAAGTTCTTCACAGTCTGCTTTGGTCTTAACTATCTTGAGCAGTTTAGTATCCTCTGCAAACTTTGCCACTTCAGTTTACCCCTTTCTCCAGATCATTTATGAATAAGTTGAATAGGATTGGTCCTAGGACTGGCCTTTGGAACACCACTAGTTACCCCTCTCCATTCTGAAAATTTACCATTTATTCTTACCCTTTTTTCCCTGTCTTTTAACCAGTTCTCAATCCATGTAAGGATCTTCTCTCTTATCCCATTACAACTTAATTTACGTAAGAGCCTTTGGTGAGGGACCTTGTCAAAGGCTTTCTGGAAATCTAAGTACATTATGCCCACTGGATCCCCCTTGTCCACATGTTTGTTGACCCCTTCAAAGGACTCTAACAGATTAGTAAGACATGATTTTCCTTTACAGAAACCATGTTGACTTTTGCCCAACAATTTGTTTTTCTACGTGTCTGACAATTTTATTCTTTACTATTGTTTCAACTAATTTGCCCGGTACTGACCTTAAACTTACTGGTCTGTAATTGCCAGGATCACCTTCAGAGCCCTTTTTAAATATTGGCGTTACATTAGCTATCTTCCAGTCATTGGGTACAGAAGCTGATTTAAAGGACAGGTTACAAACCATATGCATTTCCGCAACTTCGCATTTGAGTTCTTTCAGAACTCTTGGGTGAATGACATCTGGTCTCAGTGACTTGTTAATGTTGAGTTTATCAATTAATTCCAAAACCACTTCCTAATTACAGATCAATCTGTGACAATTCCTCAGATTTGTCACCTACAAAGGACGGCTCAGGTTTGGGAATCTCCCTAAGATCCTCAGCTGTGAAGACTGAAGCAAAGAATTCATTTAGTTTCTCTGCAATGACTTTTTTGTCTTTAAGTGCTCCTTTTGTATCTCAGTCGTCCAGGGGCCCCACTGGTTGTTGAGCAGGCTTCTTGCTTCTGATATATGTAAACATTTTATTACCTTTTGAGTTTTTGACTAGCTTGAGTTTTTATTTAATTTAAAGCCCCTATTTTTGAAATCCATTGCCTAGAAATGCTCCTCTTATGCTGCAGAAATTTAATCTTTGTAAAATTAATTTCTGGAAAGATTCTGGGGTAGAGCATTGTTGTCTTACTAGTTAGCTTTCACCATCTTTCCTCCCCACCAGGCTGGTGTTTTGAGGAGCAACCCAACAGCAAGTATTTAACTTCAGACTATTACCCAGGGATCAGATGGTGTAGATCAACATAACTCTTCTAACGTGAGGCTAAGAATCTGGCCCCATATCTCTTGCAGTCTGTTTTTTTTCATATGCTCTGGATTTTTGAGAAGAATTAGCTTTGCATGGCTCTCCTGTCTTCCTGAGGCTAATGTTTATGCTGTTGCTTTCATCTCAGGATACATATGTAATATGCTGGGGAAAACTTTCACTACCACTGCTTCTGCCATATTTCTTCTGTGGGCGAGAAGAACACTTCACTATCCAGAACTGTCAATCTAGCACATACTAGCAGTAGTAGTTCTCTTTACACAGTCAGTCTGAAAACACCTACCATTTAACCATTTTAACTCCCTTGCAAATAAGCTGGACACTTCCATTGCATCAGTACAATCTTCAAACGGTAGACTGCATTATGGTGCGTTTCCTAGTACATTAGAAGCTGGAAAGCAATGTGCAACTAGGAAACGTGTTATGCAAACTGGTAATATAGACAGGATAGGACTTCAGTTATAGCCACACTTTCACATTCTGAAAATTCACCTTTTTGAAGCTATAATTTTGCTTGCTTTATGAAGTAGCCTTGACTACCCAATTTTGACTATTCAATGAGCTATCTTACAAAAGAGGGGGAGGGATAGCTCAGTGGTTTGAGCATTGGCCTGCTAAATCCAGGGTTGAGTGTTTAATCCTTGAGGGGGCCATTTAGGGAATTGGGGTAAAAATCTGTCTGGGGATTGGTCCTGCTTTGAGCAGGGGGTTGGACTAGATGATCTCCTGAGGTCCCTTCCAACCTTGATATTGTATGATTCTATGAAATTTTTTGAAAGACTTTTAAGCAAAAATTCCTTCAGTTGTCATTGAAATACTGTAATTGAGAATGTAACATTACAGCATAAGACCTCTTTTTGGTCATCCAAAGGACCTTTTAAAAATGCATCTAAACACCCTTTTGATAAACCATTGGACCCATAGTAGGCTTTTGCATGGAGAGGGAAGAATAAAAATTGTCTACAATTTATTGTCAAATCACCTCTGAGCATGCTGTAATGGCATACCTAGTCCCCTTTGAGAATACAGTGCAAGCATCTTGGCCTGGCATGCAGGAATATTTTAATTGTAAACTGTAAATATCAAAAGTACAAGTGGCATAATCTTTCCACAGTGCAAATCAAAGGGCTTGGCCTTGCAAGATATTAAGAACCCTTAAGTTCCTATTGACTCTAATGAGAATCGGAGGGCTCAGTACTTCGGGGCCTATTTGTTTGATTTTTTTTTTTCTCTGTTGCTATTGCTTCATCTACTATTGCATTTTCACATGTTGCCCTGTAAACAAAGCCATGCAGAAAACTACCTGTAGCCAAACAATGGCAGTAGCACACGTGTGAATTCCTTTCTTTTCTCTTGCCCACATTCATTTTGTGAGGGTGTAAAATTCAAAGAGTAGTTAGGACCATTTCATTGTTCATATGAGAAATTAATGTGCAACTTTACTCCCTTAACCTACCCAAAAAACTTACATGGTTAAATATAAAAACTGAAAGCAAAGGGCACTGTCCTCATAGTGCAACATGGGCAATCTTGTGTTACATCATGTGTACCAATTCTGACGTTCTTGTATTTAAATATGTAACATAATGTTGTGAAAATGCCGGGCTTTGTTTCCAGGGATAGGAGGTTACATTTAACTTACTTGGTCCCACATTTTATGATGTACATACCACCCCTAATTTTTACTTTTCACCTTCTTTAAATGTTATCACCAGAATATCGATAGCTTTCCTCTCTTCTGCATTGTATCAAAAGATGAATAAGCATTATTCAAAGCATGACTCATGATAGTGTTTCACAGCTGACTTGACTCATCAAGGCATAGAAAATAATGTGAACCTATTTCCACTTCATCAGGAGTTGAAGCCAGCATTCATGAAGGAGGTGGACAGCCACTTCACAGAGTTTGTGAACCGTTTGATAGCAAAGTCTGTGCTTCTGGAATCCTCCACAGCAACATCCACCTTCCCTGTAGCTACCTGTTCAGAGAGAGACCTGCACAAACCCAAGTAAGCTGGTCCCTGGATGAGGTTAAGTTTCCTGCAACCTTCATAGTTTACAATGTTTTTGTCTTTAATATTGTCCTTCTTCTTCACAGGGGCTTGAGAGCACCTCCAGAACATGGAAAGCTCTTTATTGCTAGGAGGTCCCTCTTGGAGTGAGTACTTTAACTGCACTTGTTGTTTCTGAAGCATACTGGCTAAAAGTGCCTCACTTGGCCATCCTCACTATCTTTACTTTGGGACCTCTGCTTTATTATAGTTGAGCCCTTTCTTTCCATGTCCGATTCCTGTTGAATATTTTTTTTCAGCCATATATAGTTGCAAATGTCCCTGGAGCTTTATCTCTAAGAAAATGGATATTTGTTGAAAAGATAATGGTTCTCTGAAGCTACAAAGCAGTGTAGCTTGCTTGCCTGCCTGCCTTTCCCCTATGTAGAGGGTTCTGTAAACCTTTTCCCACATGCCCTTATCCACATGTGCTAGACAGATGGTGATAGTGGGAGGCACTAGGAATAGCTGTAGCCCTGCTGGAGGGCTGCCACAGCGCAACACTTGTTGGATCCTCAAATCTGAATTCCTTTGGGGAGAAACTGTTTATTGCTTGTGTTCATTGCTTTAATGGACCTGTCTCAGTTGTTGACTGCTGACAGTCCCCTTTGGATTCTTATGCAAGTCATTTAATCTTGTGACTAATTCTCCCTGTGTAAAAATAAGGTTGAGGATTACCTACTCCACCTTCAAAGAAAGAATTGTGAGATCTTCAGGTAGAAGAAGTGCTCGATGAGAACCAGGTGTCTTTTATTCACAAACATGAATTAATTCACACAACATCCCGGTGAGGTAGTTGTATCACCATCTTCTTACAGATGGTAAAAGTGAGGAACGGAGCAGTGACTTAGTCAAGTAGCAAGTCAGAACTATAACTCGGATCTCTTGTCTCCCAATTGTGCTGTACTTGTTGGGGCATGTTTCACAATGAAAGGAAACATTTGGAAGAGAAAAAGTACTATAGACAGTATATGCTATTCATATGTGTGCTAATGATATTGCTCTTCATTTGGACCTCCTCCCCAGTGAGCTGTTTGAAGTGAACCACATCCGGACAATCTACCACATGTTCATCGCTCTCCTCATCCTCTTCATTCTCAGCACACTTGTAGTAGACTTTATTGATGAAGGAAGGTAAGAAAGCATGTTGAAAGGGAAGCACTTGCATATTGAAAATTGATAATTAAAAATTAGTGGTACATAAAGTTACAAAATGGAGGAACTCGTACTCCAAGTATAATGCTGTGTGGACAGGTCATAAAACTTGTAAATAGACTCAACAAGCTTTAAAATTGTGCTAGAATTTACACCCTAGACAGACAAGGCAACCACAGAAGGCATAGGTAGATAGTGAGCAATTTTGTCATATGGCTCATAGGCTTTGGGCACATATCCTGGAAATATTATATCCAATGTCATTGGGCTAGAGGCATGCAGTTCTTGAGAACTCGGCATAAAGGTACGTGATAGCTTCTTTTCATTATGTTCTCAGAGCACCAGAATTATGAACTAGATGGTGGTGGTTCTTCATTTATGTCAAGTGAAGGAGACAGTGTAAACAGTTTTGAAAAATGGCAAATATACCTTTACCTCAATATAATGCTGTCCTTGAGAGCCAAAAAATCTTACCACGTTATAGGTGAAACCGCATTATATTGAACTTGATTTGATCTGCTGGAGCGCGCAGTCTTGCCCCCCAGAGTGCTGCTTTACTGCATTATATCCGAATTCGTGTTCTATCGGGTGGCGTTATATCGGGGTAGAGATGTACTTTGGCAGCCTTCTGTCCTGCATTAGTAGACTATACTGAACATACTTCTGGAGGACTGTACTGTTGCTAAATAGATGTAAATTAAGTTGTTCTAAGAGAACCTTGAAGGTCCTGGAACAGACTCAGTTATGTCTGTACTTAGATGCTTGTAGCCAGTAGTGAACATGCTTGAGAGAGAGAGAATGTTCCTCTGACTTGTTGACTTTATTGCTTAAATTGTAGTTGTTTTTGGCAGCTATCCCTGTAGATTACAAGCGAAACTGTGTTTTTCTTACTGATAATACAATTTCCTTGTTTTTCGTATATCAGAACCAGTTATGACATGACTTGTGTTAGTGTTTTTTTCATCTCTCATTGAGAGCTGGCACGTACAGTTCTGGATGAATGTAAACTGGCAGCAACTTGGGTTTCCAAATGGAAGCTTAGCTTTGTTTCTCAATTGAAAGTGATGTAGGCAGAAGGGGAAGAACTGGATGGATCTACATTGGAGACTTGTCTTCCATACAGAGGAACAGATTGTCTGTAAGATTTTGTCACAATAGTATCTGCAGTAATATCCTTTTTTTAAAACTGTCTTCCTAAATAGATCTGATAGTGTCTCAGATTACAGTTTGTAATCCTAGTATGAATCCAGATGGGAATGAATACATTTTAAGCTTTTGTGTACTTGTGGTATGTGTTCCTGAGAGGTTGTCCTGAGCCAGCAGAGTTTTAAATCTATAGAGTGAAGGCTCTTCTGAGGTAGAAGGGCTAGAAATTTAAAACTTCTAAATCAGACTAGATTCTAAAGGAGGGGAAAACCATTAAGGACCAGTCACAATATTAATTTGTGTGGATTTGAACTGTTCCTTCATTATTCTAAAAATAATCAACCATGTTCTATAGCAAATCTACCTAGGATTTAATTCCACCTTTTTTTAACCAAAGTAGATTTAATGCTAGATTTGTAAAGGTACTTAGGTATCTAGTGGGATTTTCAAAGGCACCTAGATATCCAACTCCTATTAAAATCAATGGATATCAGGTGTATAGGTATTTTTGAAAATCCCCACTAGGTGCTTATCTGCATCTTTGGGTGCCTAAATATCTTTAATAATCTGACCCTGAAGTCTTGTGAAACATGCTAAAGTGACATCTCTGAAGACTGAAATCCTGTTTATCCACAGAACAAGTACAGCCATGGAGGCATCAATAGAAACTTTTCTCACTTCCCAGTAAATGTCTCCTCCCTGTTTTGGAGGGACCCTTGCTAGAAGTGAGAGAAGTTCTGTCTCTGGGTCTCACTCTAGTATTGATTTAACAAAGCATTTAAGCACATGCCTACTCTTAAGTGCGTGCTTAAGCTCATTCATCTTCAGCAAAGAACTTAAACATGCACTTCCTTAAAACAGGCACTTAAGTCCCATTGAAGCCCATATGACTTAAAGTTAAGCATGTGCTTGCATGTGTTGTTGAGTCAGACCTTAGTCTTTCAGCCAGTCAGTGTTGCCAACAAGAGTGAGTGTGGTTTGGTTTTGCACAATGCACTTGTCCATTTAGGAATTGAACGGAGATCATCTACCAGCTGTTGTCTGCTAATGTCGCTTTCTGTGACCACTGCAGAACTGGGTTGGAAGCTTTCATAAATAGAGATAACGAACACCACATGCCACTAATCTGGCTTTGTCTCGTATCTGTTTCTTTTAGGCTGGTGCTTGAATTTGATCTTTTGGTCTTTGCTTTCGGCAAGTTTCCTGTTGTTGTTTCCACCTGGCTCTGCATGTTTCTGTCCACGTTCATTTTACCCTATGGCCTCTTCCTACAGTGGGCCCAGGGTCACTGTTGTTCCTCCCACCGGAAAATCCGCTCCCTCTTCTTTGGGATGCTCTTCATGCTCTTCCAAAGCATCGGGCTTGGGTTTGGGCCAACATATGTTGCTGTGTCGTATGCTCTACCTCCAGCCTCTCGGTTCGTTATAATACTTGAACAGGTGAGTCTCTGCATGGTGACTTCAGAGGCAGGACAGTAGATGGCTTTGCATGCTAGAATGAAAATTTTGTCTAGGAAAGAACTTGCTGAAAAGCCTTTTTTCCTCCTCAAAAGGATATTGTAGTGCCTGTCTCTGCATGTGAGACAATAGCAATTTGTAACTAAGAGACATTACTCTTGGCAACTAGTTCTGATTTTTTAAAAATATTTATTTTATTAACAGGCTTTCAATAATTCTATCCTTTGCCGATTGAATCAAATTCAGTATCTATTAATATGATACAATTGCACTAAACTATTGTATGTATATTTTTAAATATCATCTGTTGTAGACAAGGTGTACCCATGTGACTGCTAGAAGGAAGAGACAAGTGGAAACACCTGAAATATTGCCAATTCCCAGTATTGGCTGCTTTTAGAACAAAAGTAAAAATTTAAGGCCACTTGACCATTGTGATGTAAATTAATCTAGTTGTCACACAACAGATAAGGTGCAATACCCATAAAGAGGGCAGAACAAATCTGTGTAATTTCTCAAGCTTTAATTTTGGATTGTCTTGCAACCTCACACTCATTTTACTTGCTGCTCTGTCAGTGAAGAGTGCAGATGACATTAAATAATATTCAAAAATGGTAGGGAATGGTTTTGAATGGTCTCTGTCTAAAATAGCCATTCACCACCTTGGTGATTTTGACTTCTAATACTGTAGTTCTAAATTCAAGCAGTTTTTTGTGCCCTGTGCATCTAAATATGAAGACTACATATATCCTCTTGTAAGATCTGCGGTATATAAAATATATGTCCATATTGACCCAAACAGCAAACGGTTTAATGTAGCAAATCTTGCTCCTATGGCCCAACTGATGCATCGCATTTTGCTTCTTTGTAATATTCTGTGATATTCACAGAATAATCTTGCAGTTGTATCCCAAGTAGGAAGGTGGTAACTGTGCACAGTTACATTTTGAGGGAGCCAATCTTAAGTAGATTAAATATAATTAGAGTTAGAACAGTTCTAGCTTTTATAGAAGGGAGGTCAGATTTTTTCTTTAAACTCCCATTAAATATGTTGTGCTGGCCTGAAAGAGAATTTAAGATCCTTCTTGAACAATTATATTCATACAAAGAAGAGAAGTGTACACCTCTATTGTGACCCAGAAACAGTTCTTAATAGCTACATTTGACATTAGTTTGTTACTGTATATTCACGTTTTGTGTTCTGAATGTTTCGCAACAGTCCTGATGTTTGTAATTCTAGAATCAGTTTTCACTATGAGTGTCTTTCAAAAAAGAAGTCGCCAGCACTCAGAGAGCAAGTTTGAGGAGTATTAACTGCCAAGCAATTATCAGTTCCTGAGAGGAAATTGTGGGGGGCAAAAAAAGTGAATTGAACAGTAGGCATAGAGCTCCTGTGCTGGTGCCGTCTTGTTTCAACTTGATCACTTAAAAAATGGAGCCATATACTCAATAAATAATTCTAGATTGACAGCAATAATCTCAATGCTGGGAACAGCTGGGGTGTTGAAATGATGTGATTCATTGCTTCAGTCTAGATCGTGTTGTTCGGTTAACCTGACTTACATTTTATTGGTTTCCACATCACACAGCACATGCACTGGACTGGAGCTCATTTTAATTTCCACCTAAATTTACAAAACAGTTTGGATTTTTTGAAGGTGCAGAGGGGGCAAGTACCACTACTATCTTCATACTTGCCCCTTCTGGTGCTCTGAGTGTTTAGTCGAGAGGTGAACCTAGAGGGGGAACAATACATACCTTTTTAAAAAAGGATAAGGTGAAAAGAGACTTATACGCTGAAAGCGTTACCTAGATGCATCACTCTGTCCCACTGGAGTGTAGAGGCTGAGGAAGTTAAATTGTGGAAAATGGGATCTTGGACGGTCTTGTTTTACAGGTTCGTCTAATTATGAAGGCTTATTCGTTCATTAGGGAGAATGTTCCTCGGGTCCTGTCTTCAGCCAAGGAGAAGTCAAGTGAGTAACTTACCCTGCTATCACTAGATGTTTGTGGATATGTTTTACTCTTTGCTTCCTGAGTCCTCCTTCCTCTAGGGGTGAAATTCACTCATATGCATATGGTCAGCCCAAGGCTTCTGCGCACCATTTATACACTCAGGTGTAAGTGAGTCTTTAATGTGGCTAGAGAGATGCCTGGGGTCTGTGATGGCCCTCTGCATAGAAGTGAATTTCAACCAGGGTGACTGAGTTATTACAAAGAAGTAGGGTCTCTCTAAAACCAGTTCTAATTCTAAGTTGGTCAAGACATCAAGGGTTTTTCTATGTGCTTTTAGTGCCGGAGGATCTTCCTACCACCGGGACATCCACAAGAAATGGCAGAGGGGACTTCGGTGTAATGCTTCAATCCAAAGGACAGCACCTCTAAGAGGGCAGTAGCCCGTCTAGAACTGCACAGTAAAGTTAGCATGGAATAAGAGCCCAGATGCTGGTGTGGTGCCAACATTCTGGCCCTGGGGTACACATGATACCAGTAATCATGACACACTGGCAGTAACTCCTTTTAAAAATGCGACTGTGTGTAATGACTGCCAATTTAACAACATTGTGCACTGAGTGGCTGTGCTGGTTTCTCTGAACTACATGTCCCAAACAGAATTCCTGCTAATTACTAATCTGTTGTCCCTCTGTTCTTTTTCTGGCAGTCTAAGAATTCTGCCTCCTTGACTAAAGTCTTCAGGGTGATGAGTAGTTAGGAGGTCTGTGTTAAGAATGCAGAATGCTACTGAGGGAAGCACCATGCCTTCAGTGTGCTGAGTGCTTCACTGCCAAATACTCTCTTGCTTTTTCAGGCACCATCCCAGTTCCCCAAGTTACCCAGTATCTGTACTTCCTCTTCGCTCCCACCCTCATCTACAGGGACAACTATCCGAGGTAATGTCAACAACACTGATATCTTTATGTAGTATTCTAAAAGTCTGAGCTAATGTTTAATAACTCTGAAGTAGGAACTACTCCCACTTTACTGAGGCACTGAGAGATACGGTGAGTTTCTGCAGGTCATATGCCAAACTACTGTCAGGGCTGGAAATAGCACCCCAGTGACATGTTGGACCCGCCCTCTGCTAATCAGTCTCTGGATACACCTCTACCCCGATATAATGCAACCTGATAGAACACAAATTCGGATATAACACGGTAAAGCAGTGCTCTGGGGGGTGGGGCTGCGCACTCCAGTGGATCAAAGCAAGTTCATTTCACCTATAACTCGGTAAGGTTTTTTTGGCTCCCGAGGACAACGTTATATCGAGGTAGAGGTGTATTTTAGGAGCTTTTCTGAAAACCATCTAGAGTTAGATCTAGGAATGAAACAACCAGATTCTAAATGTCTTTAGAAAGAAAGGGAAAATCTAGTCCCTTAGATTTTAGTTAAATTTGAGTATCTGCCATAATATGGAGCTGTTAAGCAGCTCCATCTCTTGGATTTGAGGAGGAACTACAGGTACCTTTTAAATACATTAGCCCTGGAGTTCTCATACTTTCATAGTATGGACCTGTTCTACAGACCTTCAATATTCCACAGACTAAACCTCTAATTTAAACTTTAATTTAGTTCTGTGCTCGAGGGATGGGATGGTTACAGAATACAGTTGTAGTGGATGAGATCCTTGCTGCCCCAAAGGAAGAGTTTGTTAGATGTAACATTGTGCTCTTTCTCTTTGTAGGAATCCCATGATAAGATGGGGTTATGTAGCTACCAAGTTTGCACAGGTGAGTCTAGTTTAATTTTTGATCATCTTAATACATGTCCAGAGAATTCTCAGACTCTATCAGATGGAATTGTCCGGCACTTCCTGCCTCAGTTTATGTGAATTATTCAGCAGTGAGTTTCACCAGAAAAATACAGAAGCCCTTCTAGTGATGAAAGAAAATAAAACTCTCTCTGATCCCTGCTATTATATTAATATTTTTACCCTGAAATATTTTGTCAGATACTCGTCTCATTCCTTTTTAAGAAAAAAAATTTCTACTAGTTGCTTCCGTCAGTGAGTTGACTCGATATACAATCTACCCTATGATGAAATTCTGTCATAATTTCAGTTAGGGCTTGATTTTTCCTTAGCTTTGATTTATGACCGTTGGCTTTTATATTGATACAGAGGGCGATAGAAACACCAGTATGCATTTTACCAAAGTACTGTGGATATTGGAGAAGGGCTAATTACCTTGCGCAACAAAGAACTGATCTGAGCCTTTGCTTTAGTTTTGAACCACACCTTTTTTGGAAAAGGTGGTTTACCATTTCAAAGGCTCCAGACAGAAACACAAGTGCCAGTATATCTGTTGAGATCTCCAGCATTCTTTTGAAAACTCGAGGTTTTGATAGTTCAAGCCAAGCTTTTGGATGCTTATCTGAACATTAAACTTGTTTTATTATTTTAATGGCCATACTGTGTCAAAGTAAATAACTTTTAGTTAATTAGTGCAACTGAGATTGGTGCAGAGGACACATACACGTCTGTATTCTCACCTCACTTTTTCTCTAAATCTAGCACTGATCAAGATTTTGTGAGCAGGACCGTCCTTAGGATTTATGGTGCCTTAGGCGGAATTATTAAACTGTTGCCCCTGAGCCTGTCTTGCTCTTAGCAACACAAACATAAGCTTACACTATTGGAAAAATTGCCACATGCATGTTATTAAAACCAGTTTAACTTAATGAAGCACACTGTAATGCTGATGGACTAGCACTAAAGAAGCAGCACTACAGAAAAAATTCTGATTTGACAGAATGATGTAAATAATATAACTTTTTTTAATTTGTCAACATTTTATTGAAAATATCTGTGAAGAGGTATTGAAACAAGGATTTGTTTTTAATTAAAAGCAATCTTTCTGGCTTTTTTGTCTGCAAAAATCAGTAATAATGTCATCGTATGACAAAGACAAAGTGATGTCTTGTTTGATTGCAAGAATAGCAAGACCAGTCAAGTGTTCTGACCCTTGGTAGATGAAGATAGTTTTTAATGGCTTTTGTTTTCGAAACTCCGTTTCTCCTGATGCTACTGTCTAGAATTGTCAGTCGCTACGGTGGTCATGTACACATTCGGCTTTATATTCAACAAGTTTGCGTATGAGACTGTCATGCCATTATCGATTTTTGACATTGTGCCGTTGAGGCGTACTACATTCTTATACCGTTCAATCCATTAATAAACGATCTCCGTGTCGGGGTCTTATGGTCAGGGTCCCCACGCGGGCCGCACTGTGTACTGGCCGCGGACGCATCTGCCAAATTCCACGGAAATTTGGCTTGCCAAATTGCCGTGATAGCGCGTTCGAGGTGTCACCGCTTGAATGCGCTGGATTTCTGGAGGTGAGTCTTTTGGGTGCTCGGTTCCACTTGCCAAGTCCTTCGTCTGGTGATGCCGAACGAAAAGGTTGGGGCTCACTGCTCTAGTTCTTACTTGTCATTAATTGCTCTTGTTTTGTGATTTCGTTATATAGTCCTGCTTCGGCCACCTAGCAATGGCTGAGGACATAGCGACGCGGTTGAGTGGCTCACAGGTATCAGCCACGGCCGTGCCCTGCTGCCAGCCTGGGTTCCTTGGAGGTGCCCAGGCCAGCAGTGGTGCTGAGGGGGCCGGGCCGGACCCTGGTGGCAAGGGGCAGCAACCGAACGCAGGCCATGCAGGCTGAGCGCTCAGCCCACGCTGATTCGCAGCAAATCAGCGCTCGCACTGCACTTTGGCTCATTGAGCTAGGGTTTCGACCCTCTCCGTACCTTATAGAGATGAGCATATACAAGTTTTGGGAGACTCTATTTAGCAGTAAACGGCTATAGAGTCATCAACATTTTGTTTCTCCTGATGAAATTGCATCCCTGCCCCTACCAAACCATCATGATTGTCCCAACTTAAGTATCTGGGTTGCTAAGAACTGAGTTTTTTTTTTTTTTTTATATGATGAATTCAGGTGTAGCAAGTATTGGGCCAAATTTGTTAATATAATTCAAATGGCACCAGCGTGCTTCTGCTTGGCTCACCCCAGCCTGCTGTCCAACAGCTGCAGGGAGGAGATAGTGGAAAACTGCGACCCCAATCCACCTCTTGCGGGTGCGGATGGCACCGCGCGCACCTCGTCTGATCCACACGCCACGGGCACCCCGCGCGCCCACAGACCCTGGTGATTTGACAGATCTGTCCAGGACGGGCACACTGTGTCCGCAGTTCATCCGCTTGTGAGCCCCTGGTGAGGATCACTGCGCCTGGGGAGAGACCGCTCCCCGTAGGTGACAGATCCAGTGTCCTGATTTTATAGGGCCATCCGTATTTGGGCTTTGTATGTCTCGGTTCAGTCCCCCTGGTGAGGACAGCAAATTTGAAATCGGTGCGCGGGGGGGGGGGGGGAGGAGGATAAAAGCCAAATCGGCTGCCCCTATTTAATCGGGAATTGGTCTTCTGCAGGTGATTTCTTCCCGCCCTCCCGGACCCCAGCAGCCAATCCTCCCTCACTATGCTGCTTTTCTCTTCTGGACCCGCGCCCTGCTCTTACATGCTCCACTGCTTCCCATCTGTCCGGGCTCCCAGCAGAGCGGTGCCCCCAGACCTAGTGGCGCCCTAGGCGGCTGCCTCTTCTGCCTGTGGTTAAGGACAACCCTGTTTGTGAGCTTGGGAAGGCAGTGTGTATATGTTGCGGGGTCAGTGACAAGAAACTGCTTCCTTTGCCCTATGTGCTTCAATGAGCACAGTCGTTCATTGTTTCTTGCTGTAATCCAAAGAAACTTCCAGGTCAAATTTTATTGGACCCTCAGTGTGGTGTGACCTGGAGTTCTGCCAGTTCACAAGGAATCCTTCTTTGCATCTAAATGGCACTAACAAGGGGGCCCAGCTCCCTCTTGATAGGCTGTTCTTGATGTGGAAGGAAAGGAGTGAAAAAACGTGTACTCTAGTTGCGGTACCGTATGTGCATTTATAATGGGGATTAGGTGAGCTGAAGCTAACTATAAAGTGAGTCAGAGTATTCATCCAGTCAAATTACTGTATTGACAGAATTTCCCTGTCTTAAAACTTTGAATAGGGAGTTGCCTGATGAACCAAAACCAGGTTCTTGAATGGCCCGGCCTGTTGTAAATCTTCTCAGGTGGAAGAGAAGTGGAGATTATAACATATGTGAAGTAAAGATTATAATATACAATGTGTGCTCAGCTCTGTCTCAGTGTCTTGGTTAGATCCAAACTGTGAGATTTCTCACTTGTATTTTGGGCATCAGCATAAAACTATTGAGCTTCATCTTCTAGCACTATATTAGAACTGCTCACAGCCACCACATCAGTAGGTGGACTTGGAGAAATTTGTAAAGCTACTCTGGCAAAACAGTGACAATGCACTGACATTACCCCACCAGCTATCTGGGAACAATGCTCCAATATTAATTGAAAACAAAAAATTAGAATATTGTGGGAGTTTCATGAATATTGTTTCTAATCCAAGAAGTTTGTGAGTGGTGGGAAGTTTGGGGTGATGCCGTTGTTTCTCTCTCTCTTCTGTAGAGAGATTTGCGATGTTACAGATGTTACTTTTGCGTTAATTTTTCTTATGGAGTGTGACTGCTCTTGTGCTGCAGGTGATTGGTTCGCTTTTTTATGCCTACTACATCTTTGTGCGACTCTGCATCCCTCCATTTCGGAACATAAGTCAGGAACCCTTCAATCTGCGAGGGCTGGTCCTCTGCATTTTCAATTCCATCCTGCCAGGTGAGACTTAGGTGGCTGTGCAACATTACAACCTTCCTCCATTTCTCACCCAGGCTAGACTTGTAAAAGGAGGGTTCAGAGAAAGTGCCAAACTCCTGCTCACAGGATTTGTGTGAGATGGGTGGTTTTTCATAGGAAGGGGAGAATTGGTCCCTATAGCAGATATGGCTGCCCTGCAGTGCACCTATCCTGTGATAACTAAGAAGATAACTTGCTGTTCTGTTGTTAAATAAGACTTTCTCCGTGAAAGTTCAGCAATGAGATATTATAACTTGAGGGCACGAGAGAGTCAAACAGAACTTCAGATTTTAATTCTGGCTCCTTTGTCAACAGTCTCTGTACCATAGAGCAGCCTTTGTGCATCCCGTGTGGTGAAGTACACTGTAGAAATGATAGTTATAGATTGAGTAATACAAAATCTGGTTCCTCCTGTTAAACCTGTTTGCAGCAGACACAGTTTGATGGCTCTGTTTATGTATCCCTGGTCACAGATGAGTAAACCAACAGATGTTGTGAAATGAGTCTGTTTTTTTTTTTTTTCTGTATCTCCAGGTGTTCTGATTCTCTTCTTGGTCTTCTTTGCATTCCTTCACTGCTGGCTTAATGCATTTGCTGAGATGCTGCGCTTTGCAGACAGAATGTTCTACAAGGTAACAAGGTCTTTCTTCTGCAATGTCTGTAGATGTTGCTGCTGTTCTCTACAGATGCTATCTTTGTTAATCCACCCCAAATGAAATGATTTTAGTTTTATAAAGTTCCTAGAATTTTTTTCTCCAAATGAAATAGTGTCAGGAGAGGAAAAGAACTTCAAAAAGCTCTGCTGCATGAGGCATCCTAGCAGCAGAAATGCTGCTGATGTTCACTGTAGGGGAAGTTCCTTCTCCAAAGTCCCTGTAGATCAGGACTGAGGCATCCCAGTTGGGTATTGTGGAGGAAACTTGGCCTGCCAATGCCTGTATTACCTCTCTGTGAGTGAACAGGACTTCAGCCACCAGAACTGTCAAATCTTTTCATTAGCATGACCATAACTTAAATTTTTCATTCTGTTTGACCACTGCAGTTCCATAGAACTCAGCTATTGGAGTAACTGTCATACCCCTGAAAGATCAAGATGGTACAAATGCCATAACCTGTGAAATCGTGCAATACAACCTGTTAATTTAACTGGGATAACTAGTTGTTCTAGTCACACAATCTGTCTCCTCAAACATTTTCAAACTTAGTTTTCAAAAAGAGTTAATGGAAGACCTGTCACTAACACCAACTATGTGCTCTCTTCTCCCCTTTAACTATGTGTTTCAGGATTGGTGGAACTCCACATCATATGCAAACTATTACCGAACATGGAATGTGGTGGTACATGACTGGCTGTATTACTACGCTTACAGGGACTTTCTGTGGGTGAGCAGCAAGCAGACTCGGTCCTCATTCTTTACCTCTCTTTGAAACACTGTGGCATCTTTTTCTAAAAAAGTAAGGAGGTGGGTGTAAGAGGGGAGCTCACACCATTCCTTGTGAGAAAATTAGTAGTTTGCGTTGCTAGAGTCCTCATTGGCTTTGGAACAGGACTGATGTGGAGAAGCGCTCTAGAATAGCTTTCATCCAGCAAGGTTATTTCTGCAGTTATGCAGAAATCACTGAAGAGGATGACAAAGGAAGAGAATGTGGGGAAGTGTGAATTAATGTAGTGGTGTAGGAATGGAATCCATATTAGAAGTTTGTAAATTGTTTTGAATAAATGAATGTCCAGTAAAAGCTCCTCCCTATTTCTATGCCAATTTTACAGAAGCCAGTGTCTTATCCCGTAGAGGTGCAAAAAGGCCTTGCTTTTTGACTGACCTGATGACTAACAAAAAGAGTCAGTGACTGACAAACTGGCGATCTGCTGACCTTTGAGGGGGAGATCACAAAGCCTTTCCTGCAGGATGGGAGGGGAGACTTAGGTTAAAAATGTAACTATAGACAAACGAGTAACTTGATTGTGAAACGCTGCTTCATAGTGCATTCAGGGATGTGAATGACCAGATTTGGTGTCCTGGTACGGGGAAGCCACTTATGCATGTTAGGAGAACCATTGAGTTCACTGATCTACTCACATGCATAAAGTGCAGGAGTGGGGCCTATTCTAATGCTTTAATAAAAGGTAACAACTGAACCTAATATGTTGGTTCACAGAACTGTCATATTCTGGCATGGTAATACATTATTTGAATAGATGAGCGTTGGTGTGTTTTTATATTTCATGTGCATTCTCAGGAAGTGAGAAGTAGAGTAGAAATCCAGCAAAGAATAGACACTTTCCTTAATCTAAGTAATGTGTAATGTGTATGGCATTTTTAAAGCACCTCATGCATAGCAGGGGCAGATCCTAACTAGTCCTTTAAAATTACTTTAAATGTATTAACCTCTAGTATAAAATAGAATAAAGTATAACAGAACAGGTCTGTATTTGATATCTTCCCCCTGCCCCTCTTCCCATCACCAGTTCTTTGGTAAGAAGTTCAAAGCTGCTGCTATGCTGTCCGTCTTTGCTGTCTCAGCTGCCGTACACGAGTATGTCCTGGGAGTCTGCTTTGGTTATTTTTATCCAGTCCTCTTCTGCCTCTTCATGTGCTTTGGAAGTAAGTCACCAGGAAAGCATTTGGTAAAAAATAAAATATTCAGCTGGGGTAAAGCCCAGAGACTAAAATAGTGATCAGGGTCTGTTGGGTGAGTTGCTCTTCAAACACTTGCAGAACTGTTTCCTGTAGAAAAGTTCCAGCTGGAGAACCAAATCCTGCAAACACATGTGTCCAAGGAGTCACATTAAAGAATTCCTTACGTATTTTCAGGATTGGGGTATAAGGATGCAAGGAATATAAGGGTGAGGGAAATTGTATCCCTGTACAGGGCCGGTGCAACCCATTAGGCGACCTAGGCGGTCGCCTAGGGCACTGACATTTGGGGGGCGGCGACTGCAGCGGCCGAACATCCAGCCACCGCGGTCGTCGGCGGTATTTCGAGGGCAGGACCTTCTGCTGCCTCTGTTGGGGGCACCATTTTGGGGGTGGGACCTTCTGCTGCCTAGGGTGCCAAAAAGGCTGCCAGCGCTCCTATGGCTAGTTGTATTGCAGCATACATATCCCCATGCATATAAAACATACCAAGTTAATGTATATAAAACTGGGCAGTGAATTTATAACAACATAACTTTTCCCTTTAGCCAGCCCCTCGAGGATGAATTACCACGCTTCTGCCTAGTAGCCAATATTTTTATTTTTAAAGCCATAGTCTGAGAGAGTAATTGCTCAGTTTTTATCTTGCTACAGTGACTGATGTGTATAAGTGTAGCCTTCCAGCACTGAGTTGGAGGATGGCATCTTCCCTTTTCCCTGCCTCTTTTTGTGGGAGCATGAGTGCAAACGTGTTTACTTTGTGGGTGGTAATTGTTATGGGGCAGGCACAGTGCAGATGTTCACAGCTGCCTCCCATCCCCTGCTCTGCCAGCATTCTTCACTCCTCTGCTGTAGCACACTACCACTCCCGTTCTAAACCGAGGCTGTCAGATGGACCTGGTAGTCTTGTAGGGAATAAACCTGCCAATGTGATACATATCACTTGTGAAAGAAGATGATGAACATGTTTTCCTGTTCTGTCTGGACTTTTCCCATAATGTGCCATCAATACAGTAGAGATGGACAGCAGACCGATGATCAGACCAATTTAGTGGAACTGAAAGGAGAATTCAAGAAACTTATTGGCTCTTAATGTGGGTTAAAACCTGAGCTTGCAGATATCCTGAAGAGTGCACCTTGATGACTTTCTATTTCCTCTTCCAGTGGTTTTCAACTTCATTCTTAATGACCGTCGGAAAGGGCCCATTTGGAATGTGATCATGTGGACCTCTCTCTTCCTGGGCCAGGGTGTCATCATTTGCCTTTACAGTCAGGAGTGGTATGCACATCAGTATTGCCCCCTGGAAAATGTGAGTGATTAACCTTCGATTCTGAAATAACGAAGTGAGAAGGGACAAGCCTGGTTTGTGTAAAGGACAAAAGATTAGTGAGAGTTGGCCTTATGGGAAAAAGGTGAGAAATTCTAATGTGGTAGAGGAGAGCGGTAGACTGATATGGCATAATCTGGAAAATGGGGGGCGATGATGTAAAGAAGTTGGCTTCTATTTCACTTTTACTGGTTTTAAACTTATGACATGAGCCTAATAACAAAAACTCCAGAATAGTACAAAGCCTGAGACATAACTCTTACATGAATATGTCATCTGAGATCAGTTTGGAGAAGGGCTGACTCTACTAACAGAAATTAGAGAAGGTCTCTAGCTGACAAAAACTCAAGGATCTGGAATTTTACTGCCCATTGTTCACCATCTCCCCTACCTCCGCACACACATTTTCAGTTTTACTTTGTAGGGTCACTTCTTTAAAGAAGTTTAAACAGTACATTTTATTTGACCCTGACTGTCAGTTTTCAAGTGGTGGGCTTATGTCCTTTAAACTCAGAGAACTTTAATCCGTTAAGGCAATATGTACTAGTGTTGCAGTGCAGGGGAGGCAGCATGCTCAGCCTCCAGGATGAGGAGAAACAGTTGTGGGATTTTGGTTTTTCTTGTTTTGTTTTGTGTTTTGGGATGGGGTTTTTTTTTGTCTTGTGGGTTGTTGTGGTTTTTGCATTGACTGGGTCTGTAGGGAATTTCCCCTTACCTTCAGCAGTGGCAATTGTAAAATAGGGAAAATAGAAACATGGTTATAAAATCAAACATGGACAACTTCGCTCCTAAACACCAAACCCTTCAGTGTTTGAGTAGTCTTGATAACTCAACCTGTCTTGCACAGCACCTTGACAAGGCATTCAAACCTATTCAGCAAGGTTTTATCTGAAGCCCATTCTAAGTGGGTTCAGAATTCAAGGTCTGATCCTAAGTTCCCTCTAAGCTGCGCAGGTGCCTATTAAGCCCGTGCAGGGGCTCAGGGCTGCAGCGGGGAGAGATTGCTCTCCCCGAGCACGGACCTGCTGCTGCTGGGAAAGAGGTGCCCCTTCCCACTGGCCCCAGTGCAGACTTGCCGTGGGAAAGGTGCCCCAGCACGGACCTGTCCTGGACTTGCCGTGGCTGGGAGAGGCGCCCCTCCCCTGGCCACAACGTGGACCTGCCGTGGACTTGCTGGGACTGGGGGAGAGGCTCCCCTCCCTTGGCCCAGCCCAGGACTGCTGGAATTGCCACAGCCGGGAGAGGCATCTCTCCCCCTGCCCCGAGCTGCTACAGTGAGAGAGGGCTGGAGGGAGTTCTCTCTCTCCCCCCACCGCAGCCCCAGGGCAGCCTGAACCCCCAAACCCGTCATCCCTGGCCCAACCCCAGAGGCTGCACCACAACCCTCTGCCTGAGACCCCCTCCTGACCCCCTCAGCCCTGGCCCCACCCCAGAGCCTTCACCCCTAGCTGAAAACCTCACCCTCTGCCCCAGGCCTGAGCCCCCTGCTGCACCTCAAACCCCTCATCCCCAGTCCCACCTCAAGCCCGCATCCCCAGCCAGACCCCTCATGCCCCCACCAACCCTCTGCCCCAGGCCTGAGCCCCCTGCTGCACCTCAAACCCCTCATCCCCAGTCCCACCTCAAGCCCGCATCCCCAGCCAGACCCCTCATGCCCCCACCAACCCTCTGCCCCAGGCCTGAGCCCCTTCCCACACTCCAAACCCCTCGGCCCTATCCCCACCACATGAACTTTATGTGCACCAGTATGAAGGTGACATGTCACACACCACCTCCATATTGGTGCACATAACAAAATTCATTCCGTACATGGATGTAAAAAATTAGAGGGAATACTGGTCCTCCTCTCCCTCCCCTCCCATTACAAATATGTCATCTCTGCAGTTTTTGTATTCATTTCCTGTAGTGGTAGCTATCACCCAGAACTGACTCCTGGCATGAAATGATCAGCTGCTGTTGTAAATCTGTCTTCGCTGAAGACAGATGAATAGATTTTTGTAATGGCCATAGATTAGACACTCATGTTTACCTGAAAAAATGTCGTCTGTCTACACCCTGTTGTCAGAATCAGTCATGGCCTCCAGATGTGAGACTATGTGGTGTTGCTGGCTTTTTCTGTAAGGGGAGTGTGAGCAGAAAAGGTTACTTGACTTCAATAGACAGTACAATAAGGTCCACCACTACATGTCCATGATTAACATGCTGCCTCTCTTCTGTTGTGTCTTCTAGCCCACGTTCCTGGACTACGTGAAACCACGTTCCTGGGATTGTCATATTCAGATTTAAAACTATTAAACCCAGCTTTCATCTTACCTCCCGTATCTGAAGATCAGCCTGTGCTCCTCCAAGGACAGGGAACAATGACATAATTCACTTCATATCTTTTTTTAAGGGAAGTTGTGCCTCCTGATTATTGGAGATAAACTGTTTTTGTAACTTTATTGAGGCAGCCCAGTTGAAGTGGACTGCAGCAGACGTTCAGGTAGCTCTCATTGCACACCGCTCTACTCAGTCCTTCCCATGTCAGTCATGAAACACTGAGATGAAAGTTATGTCCATTGGAATTTTGCTCATTCCAGCGGTGCTTCATATTTTGCTACTCTTCACCCAGACAATAGATCGTCTGGTCAGACTAAGTAGAGCTCAGTGGTAGCCTCTGTCCATCTGTTTCTTAGACATTTCTTCAGAGTTGTTTCCTCCTTCAGTAACTGGAGACTACAGAATTTGTATGCTCTTTGGAACCCTCCTTGTTGCTATGGTAGTGTTATGTGACAGAGCAACATGTCTTTGCATCATAGCCCAAGTATTGGTGGATGGCTTTCTGTGTCCTCTGTCTGGAATTACTTACCACAGACAGTACATAGAGATTGAAAATGGGCTGGGGAAAATTTAATTTTTAATGCTGAGGACCTTTTTTCTTTCTGTGGTTGCAATGAACGATCAGTTGCTACTGGCTATATGAAGATATTTGTTTTACTCAAAAGTAGGGCATACATTCTTAAAAAAACCAAAAACCTTAGTTACACTAAAAAAGCTTAAGACTGGTCTCTAAATCACAAAAGCCTGACCTCTTTGGCTCTCAGAATTCCAGCTACAGCTCTTATGCCCCTTGGCTTTTTCTGTTGTGCTCTGAAGCTCATGTGACTATGAGCAGTAGGAGTTTTGCTTTTTCTGACAACTTCCCTCCCTGTAGCCCCTAGACTAATCAATTATCTTAGGGGGATACAAAACTGTCAAAGTGAAAAGTCGTTACTGTGCATGTGCACTTACTATTCTGCATATGTTAGTATGCATTGAGTATTATGAAGCAGTTTGAAAAAATCCCATTGATTTCAGTGATTTTGTATTCTCATTCAAATGGCTCCACTGTATACGATGCCCATTAATCTTGCCACATGTTGACAAGATGCTCCATAATAGTTTCCTGACACAAAAGCAGTTGGAAATAAGGGGATGAATCAAAGCCTTCCCCCCACACTCCCCATCACTCTAAATCACTACTTTTACAATGGAAAGCCACATCTCCCTTGGAATGTTGCATCAAAAATATATGGAGTCAGGAAAAGTTCATGCCCTGCTTTGGGAGGGAGATGGGACCATTGCACTGCTACAAGGAGAAACTCTGATTGAAAATGGGATATTCAAACTGGGAATATTCCCTTTACCACAGCAGTTGCACATTATTGTATCTAATTGAAGTTCTCTTCCAGTTACTGTCTGCTTCACTTTCTATATGGAGATGTCAGTTTTGCACTCTAGGTTACAAATTAGTTCAGAAACTAACCATATAACTCCTGTTTATCTGAATGGCATTTATTCATTTAAGTAATGCACATTGAATTGTATCCTACAATAATTACAACTTCCGTTGCAGGAAGGAGCTGAGTAGTAAAGAACAACTTGGCTTTCATTAAGTACTGTAATTTCACAGTTACTCAAATGTTTTTTAATGACATTTTTCTGAGTGGCAAGTTGATCCTGTTGACCTCCAAGCCATAGGCATGGCTACCAGTGCTGACAATGGGACTCTATTCAAGTGTTGGGAAAGCTATTTTCTAACCTGAGTTGAAACATAACTTCATCAGAGCCAACTATTTTGATATTAAGTATTTTTTTTCTTAGTTTTCAGTTTCTGTCTAATAGGTCTCCTGCTTTTATTAAAAGGACACAACCAGGTCAAATATGTGACAAATTCAGGTTTTGAATGTATAGGGTGGATATTTTTTAATTGAATGAAAGTAAATATAAAAACTCTTAATTGTTTTCATGATTTTTTTTTTTATTTTAGTAGAAAGAATTTAACAAATATGTGCCCCCAAACATTTGTGCTAGTACAAAAGAGCCTGGAGGTGAAAATCATTTGAAACTTTACCCTGTCTGTTGGTTTTTTACTTTCACTAGTTGAGTTTGAACAATTATAATGGAAAGTAAACTAGACCTTTTTTTTTAAAAATGTGCTGCTAGTAAAATAATTTTAAGAGATTATTTTTAACCTGATAGTGTCCTTTTTGAAAAATAGCTTTGTGTTCAGATAGTAGCACTTCTCTTCCATCTAAGATGAATTGAAGTCAGTACACTTTAATCATAGTTCTTAAAATGCAATGTACTATTTATGTATGGAAATCCTTGCACTCCCTTTGGGTCTAATGGATTAGAGGCTTGGGTTTCTTGAAGTCTGTGTCTGATTCCTGCTACTGTGTCTCAGTGTTCTCAAAAGAAGGAAGAATTGTATTTTGAGTCTTCTCTGCCTACTAATAGGACTCTAGGTATAACTCTCTGGTGCCAGTTTACCTATAATGTAGAATCTTGAGCGTTACTATGTCAATAACCTCAATGCTTGGAACCAAAGGATTAAAATATTGCAAGCAGAAGCCAGTCATTATACAGGCATGTTCAACTGCTATAACTGGCCTTTTTTCTTGATACATTCAGTTCTTACCTTATAGTTCAAGTCATCTGAAACCATGCCTTTAGAGAGCATTAACAACTACACTACTGACAATTTTTGCTATTTGTTGACTTATTTTGTGATTTGATATCAGCTTGAAATTCAGTTTTCATGATTTGCCTTGGGGAAATACTTGAGGCCTTAGACTTTCTAGTGAAATTATTGCACATTGCTGGGCTAAATGGGAATTGAAGATACTACCTGGTTCATTTGAAGAGTTTTTTGTTTTGTTTTTTGTTAGACCATAGAATCCCAGCTCTAGCAGTGTGGTGGTCTGGCCAGTGATTTGGCCACTTAAGGCTAACAACCTATTTGAATTCTTACGGTATACACATATTAAGTGTTCTTTGTAAAGTTGTGAAGCTTACTTCCACTATCAATTAACCATCCATGAAATGGGAAGCTTCTATTTTGGAATTCCTGCCAACACAACTCAACTTACTGCTCAGTAACATCACAGAAATCAGTATTAATGTGGTGAGATTTTTTGTACCCAGTTTCTTGCATATATGAAATATGTAATAGTCCACAAGGGTATTGTATATTTGTCCTTGTAAGAGAACTGTAGATTCATACAGAATCTTGTTACCTAATGTGTCCTTTTTGCTGCTTTTAAAAAACCCACCAAGCTATCCAGCTTCCTGCATGAAGATGGCTTTAGAACTGAAAGAAATCCTGCCTTTGATCTCTTAAAACTGTATACTGTTCAATAAGGATTATCAAAATTAGCCTAATTATTTTTACTTGCTGTGAAGAAATCAGTGATTTGAGGCAGGGTGCCTAGGATGGGAAGAGGCAGTGAATCATTTGGCTTGAATCTGTGAATGTAAATGAGCTGGAGGGAGGGAATGATTTAAATGTGCCCTGCATTCTTTTCAGATGTCTTAGGGTTATGCACCTAGTCAGCAAGATACCTGCAAGTCTCTACTCATTGCACTAGAGTCTTTGCTGTTGAGAGTAGTTGACAACCCTACTAGTCTCCTTCCTGGAGCAGACAGATTCTAATCTCTTTAGTTAGAAAGGGTGGGCGACAGAAAGAATTAAATGTACAAATACCACTTAGTAGAAGAAACTGAAATGCACTCTACCTGTGAGTTGTATGAACAACCTCTGGTGTTATTAAGACTGGAATAGCTGCCAAGAGATGCCTGTTGTGGGAGATGTGATTCTGTTACTGTCTGCAATGTATTAACCTGTAAAATGTTCTGTCATGCAGAAACGGGGTTTATATAATCTACTGTATTTCAGCAGTTGAAATATATTTTGCTATCTAGGAAAGGTGTGTGTGTGTGGGTCTGTTCTCTCCAGTGTCCTCTAAGGCCTGTGTTACTGCGGGGGACAGGTACAAGCTGTACCTCACCCTACTGGAGTTGATGGGAGGGTGAAGAGCATTGTTCCTGGATGTTGAGGCATCAGGGGTGAGAGACTTTTCCTCCTCCAATCTATGTATCACATTCCCGCTGGAGCTAGGCTCTGGGTACCAGGCAGCCACTGGGGCAACTCCTGCCTGCTCAGCAAGCACCCTGATAACCTATTGCATACAGTCCTTGTGTGCCCGCTCTGGAGCACTCTGGGATCTGTTGCAAAGCGTTGTGGAGGGATATTGGAGGGGGGAGTGATTGGGAATAAGCTCCCATGGGGCACAGGTCCCCAGGCATTTCCATGCAGGGTGTTAAGTAACTCCCAATTCCAAATCTACTTTCCTCTTGTTCCTAAACAATGACAATCCTAAGGGCTGCATCCTCTCAATCCCAGCTCCTCTGCTTTGATCTCCTGCAAGCACCAACTCAGTGCATGTGGTCCCCCAGGCTATGATTTATTTATATGCCAATAGAAAAGGGAGAGAGTTGGCTTCTACATCTCTGAATCCAAGGGTTAAAATTGACTCTAGTGGACTTGCCCCATGGATGCATTTTGGTCCCAGCCATCTATGATGATCTCTGTTCTTTAGGAGCCTTGTTAGGTTTCCCATCCCAGCAGGCAAGGAGGTCCAAACTTTCCCTAGCAGGGCTGTTTTGATCACTTTGCCAAGAACCCAAATGCTGTGCCTATTCTGCAACCCTTATCTCACTACAAAGGTGTGTCCCCTGGGAACTACTGGTCTCTGCATGCAATGCAAAGCAAGCTAGGATGGAGTCTTGTATGCTGGGGCCTGTGGGTTGCCTATAAATGGGCTGCCTGCTTGCCTATATCTGATACACCTTCCCCCCATGAAACTGTCCAGGGGCCGAATGCTGCTTGCTTGATTTGGGCAGCCAAGTGTGCAGCCTCTTTAGCCCTTCAATTAGGGTTGCCTGGCATCTGGTTTTCAACTGGAACACCTGGTTGAAAAGGGAACCTGGTGGCTCCAGTCAGCAGCACTGACTGGGCTCTTAAAAGTCCAGTTGGCAGCGCAGTGGGGTTGAGGCAGGCTCCCTGCCTGCCCTGGCTCTGCATGGTTCCCAGAGGCAGTGCTATGTCCCTGCGGCCCCTAGGTGCAGGGGTGGCCAGAGAGGGTGGTTCCACAACTCCCTTTAGCTGGCAACCACAGCCAATGGGAGCTGCAGAGGCAGTACCTGCAGGCGAAGGCATCATGCCGAGCCTCTCTGGCCACCCCTGTGCCTAGGGGCCACAGGGCCATAGCACTGCTTTCGGGAGCCACCTCAGGTAAACGCTGTCTGGAGCCTGTCCCCCACCCCGAACCTCCTCCTTCATCCCCAACCTCCTGCCCCAGGTCAGAACCCCCTCCTGCATCCAAACTCTCTCCCAGAGCCCACACCCGCTCCTGCACCCCTGCCCTGAGCCCTCTGCTGACCCCAGCCCTGAGCCGCCTCCTGCACTCTGAATTCCTTGGCCCCGGCCCCATCCCAGAGCCCACAACCCCAGCTGGAGCTCCGGTCAGCACAGTTGACCAGGCTGTTGACTGTCTGGTTAGCAGCGCCACACAGTGGAGCTGAACCGTGCAGTTCTCGGGAAGCAGCTGGCATGTCCCCCCTCCAGCTCCTACATGTAGGGGAAGCCGGGGGTCCACGTGCTGCTCCACCCACAGGTACAGCTTCCGTTGGCTGGGGCAGGGGATGAACTAGCGTGCCTAAGTGGCTGTTGAGGGGTGGTGGTGTGTGCCTCTCTTGCTGCTGCTGGTCCACTTCTCACGCTCCTCCTGTGGCTGGGCTCAAGCTGTGGCACGTGCCCTGCGGTGAACTGCAGTCTGTTGCCCCATCGCCAGCACCCAGAAGTTGGTGGTATGTATCTGCATCTCAGAGTGCTGGGAATAAGGCTGCATCCCTCCCCGTCCCAACGCCTCTGCACCCTCATCCCCCTCACTGCATCCCTCCCCATCCCATCCTACTCTGTCCCTCACACCTACCCATCCCAGCCATGTACCCTTTCAGCACTCTCCCACCCATCTTCTCCACCTCCCTCACCCATCCCTATGTCCCTCACCCCTGACAGCCCTGCACCCCATTCACCTTCAGACACTAGTTCACTCCCATTATGTCCCTATACACCCCTGTGCCTCCCACATCCGCATGGACCAGTAGCCTTCTGCATCCCCATCCACCCCATGTACCCCTCCCCCAACTCTTTCCTTCACTGCTGCCTCTTACCCCTACTCTGCTCTTGTCCTTGGCCTCTTTCCCTCCCCCATCCTCTCTCCTCCACCTGCCTCCCCATCTTTTCCCTGCCAGTCCACCCTCGTCCTTTCCCAGCTGGGTGTGTCTGTGCAGGCAAGTGTGTGCATGCATGTAAGAAACTCTGTCTTTGTGTAGGGAAGTACATGTATTGCTGCATGTGTGTATACCTATGTGAATAAAATTTGCAGCCTAACTCTTTGACTCTTATTCCTTTTGCTAGCTTGCGCACAAAAAAATTGACGTATTAATTTCATAAGTTTTTAAAAGAGAAGGGAAATGTATTATTTCTTGAAAAGTGAGTGGTGTTGACTAGTAATTGCAGAAGAGATAATATAGCATACATTTCTCCCTCCCTTAGTCTAGCTACATTATAAACTTAGTTGCAGATTCTTTTTATGTGTATGTTCAGCACCTATAACCCTGGAGCCCTGATTTTACTTGGGGGGCTCTAGGCACTAAACAATTGTAATAATAAATAATGTGGAAGTATGTGTTACTACATGCTAGACGTGTACACAGGAATACCTGTGTGTATCTGGATGTAGGTGTGCGAGTCAGTTTCTACAGATTTCTTTATATAGGTATATGGACAGATGTGCATTTCTGGAGTTTTGCTTTTTGGATTTGTACTTGGGCTTCAGGAGTTGGCCTTTAATAGACCCATTGCAGTTGTGATAATGCGTGGTCCTAATTCCACACACAAAACTACTGTAACTTTAGTGAACAAAAAGCATGGAGCTGGTTATGAAAAATGGGAAGAAGGGAGGGAAAGAATCATGAAAACCTCTGTGAAAAAATTTTTTGAATGACCCTTTTGACCTGAAACTAGCATAATACATCTGTCAAAACAATAAATATGCCGGTTTGGGCTTTGCAGTGAAAATGAGCAGGTGAGCAACAGTGGAGGCGAGCAAGCAATGGAGGGAGAGAGGCAGAGCCTCAGGATGGGGTGGGGCAGGTTGTCAGGGAAGGGACAGGGCCAAACAGTGGCCGGGGCATGGGTGTTCAGTAGAGTTGCCAACTTTCTAATATAGGGGTGGGCAAACATTTTGGCCCAAGGGCCACATCTGGGTATGGAAATTGTATGGTGGGCCATGAATGCTCATGAAATTGGGTTTGGGGTGCAGGAGGGGGTGAGGACTCTGGGGTGGGACTGGGCATGAGGGGCTGGGGGTGCAGGAGGATGCTCCGGGCTGACACCAAGGGTTTGGCAGGTAGGAGGGGATTGGGGCTGAGGCAGGGAGTTTGGGGTGAGAGGGGGTCGGGTGCAGGCTCTGGGCAGCACTTACCTCAAGCAGCTCCCAGAAGCAGCGGCATGTTCTCTCTCCGCCTCCTACGCGGAGGCGCCACCCCATCCGCAGGTGTTGTCCCTGCAGCTCCCAGTGGCCATGGTTCCCGGCCAATGAGAGCTGCAGAGGCCACACTTGGGGTGTGGGCACTGTGTGGAGACCCCTGGCTGCCCCTAAGCATAGGAGCTGGAGGTGGGACATGCTGCTGCTGCTGCTGCTGCTGCTGCTTCCACGAGCTGCGTGGACTGAGGCAAACCCCTGACTCCGCTCCCTGGCGGGAGCTTGAGGACTAGATTAAAACCTCTGGAGGGCTGGATGCAGCCCTTGGGCTGTAGTTTGCCCATCAAAGTTCTAATCCCACAAAACTCAACACCCTAGCCCTGCTCCTTTCCTGAGGCCCTGCCCACTACAATTCCCTTCCCTTGGTGGCTCACTCTCCCCCACCCTCATTCTTTCACAGGGTTGGGGTAGGGGGTTGGGGTGAGGGCTCTACTGGAGGTGCAGGCTCTGGGGTGGGGTCAGAAATGGGTTTAGGCTGTGAGGGGGGCTCTGGGTGAGGTAAGAGGTTGGGGTGAGGGGTTTGAGGTACAGGAGGGGGCTCCAAGCTGGGACAGAGATGTTCAGGGTGTGGGAGGGGGCTCTGGGCTGGGGCAGGGGGTTGGGATGCAGGCTCCATCTGGAGGTGTGGGTTGAGGGGCTTGGGTTGCAGGAAGGGGCTCAGGGTTGGGGCTCTGGGTCACCGGTGGCAGCTCCTGGTCAGCGGCACAACGTGGGGGGGTGGCTGAGGTACCTTTCTTGACACTGCAGACTGTATTGTTCCCCAGAAGGAGCCAGGAGGTCTAGCTCCTAGGTGGAGTGGAGGTGCAGCAGGCACCTCTGCATGCTACTCCTGCCTGTAGGCACTGTCCCTGCAGCTCCCATTGGCTGCAGTTCCTGGCCAATGACAGTATGGAGTTAGTGCTCAGGATCGGGGCAGGGTGCAGAGCCCTGCCCCCCTACCCGGAGCCAGCTGTGCTGGCTGCTTCTGGGGTGCAGCACGGAGCCAGGACCAATAGGGACTAGCCTGCCTTAGCTCTGCAGCACCACTGACTGGACTTGTAATGGCCCAGTCAGCGGCATTGACTGGGCCTGCTGGGGTCACTTTTCAATGGCATGTTCCAGTTGAAAACCAGTCACCCTAGTGTTTGGTTTTCTGTCATTAGAAAGTAGGCAACCTTAACCCTCACCTGCCCCCCTGCTGCAGCCTGGTGAAAATGAGGGAGGGAGAGGATGGAGGGAGCAGGGGTGGGGCCTTGGGGTAGGGCAAATGTGTTGGTTTTCTCTGCAATCAGAAAGTTAAGGTTACCATATGTCTATATTTTCCTGGACATGTCTGGCTTTTTAGTTCTTAAATTGCCATCTGGGAGGAATTTTTAAATATTTAAAAACGTCTTGGAAAATATGGACATAACCCTAAGTCCAAAGTCCTGGGGCAGCTCCTGGCACCCACCGGCTAACAGGAGCCTGCAGTGTGGGTGGCCCCCAGGCACAGTGCTGGAGGGGGTCTCCACATGCTGCACTGGCTCCCTCCTGCCCAATGAGAGCTGTGAGAGCGGGGCTTGCAGGCATAGGCACTGAGCAGAGAGCCCTTTGCGCCCAACCTGACCCTAGGACCCAAAGGGACCTGCTGGATGCTTCCTGGGAGCCTCCCCAAGTAAGCACTGCTCGGACTACCTATCTGGCCCCCAGCAGGTCCCTAGCTCTTAGGGATGGGTCAGGTCTGGGGGGGCAGAAGGGTCTCTGCGCGCTGCTGGCGCCTGTAAGCCCCGTTCCATGACTCCGGCAGCTCCCATTGGCACTTTTCCCAGGGCAGAGGGGAGGGGAGGCGAGTGAGCGGAAGGCAGGGGTGCGTGTGAAAAGGCCAGCGGCGGGCAGTGAGGGTTGAAGAGGTGAGGGGCGAGGGAACCAGTGGTGGGCAGCTGAGGGTGAGGAGGCAAGAACCAGCAAGCCGGGGGAGGGGCGGGGAGGTTCTGGCAAGGGAGGGAGGAGGGACACAGCAGGCCAGGCCAGGGGATGAATGGGGAGGGGGCAGGACCTGGGGCTGAGTGGGGGTGGAGTAGGGGTGGACCGTGGGCGGTGCTGATGCCCCCCCTCCTCTTTTTTGAATGTTTAAATATGGTAACCCTAAGGAAGTTGTCAACTCTGCCTTAAGTACCATGCATCCCCCATCCAGGACCACCAGCCCCCTCTGTAACGTGTCTCATGCCTGGGCCTGCTCTCGGGCTCGGGTCCGGGTGTTGGTGTCACTAAGCATAACCCTAAGTAACTTGGGAGGGTGGAAGGCCACAAGGGTATGGAGCCTTCTTGGTTTTAGGCCTCAGCAAACAAGAGTCCTTCCATGTTTAAACTTTAATCGACCTAAAAGGCCTGCTGTAACAGCCGTTATCAGTTGCAACAGTTCTAACTGGTCTAAAGCAGAAATAATGATGCCTGTGCACCTTTAGCAGAAGGACAAGATAACTTGCAGAAGGAAAACTTACTAACCAGCTGCCGCGGCCTAGATTACTTAATGCACCTGCGCTTACGTAACTGCTACAGGGGGAGGAAGGAGGAGGAGAGGGAGGAGGAAGACAAAGAAGTGTGTGAGAAAAGAATGCTGCAGCCGGACAGAAGAGGGAGGGGAAACGGGGGCTTGCTAGTCAGCGAGAAAAGTTCTCATGGATATAAAGGAACAGACTGTTTGTTTTAGCTGGGCTGGATCTGAGGGGTACTAAGTCTCCCACCACCGTTTCGGGATCCCAAATAAACATGTGTTTTGCTTCTCCACCTCCATGTGTTTATTGGCACTAAGCACTCCGGGCATGGACCACTGTTGCTTGCCTTGGGCATTCTTCTGTGCCTGCAACAGGGGCAATCAGGGACCTGGAACAAAGCCCTCTTTATTTTCAACAGGGAAAAGAATACACAGGGGGCGGGGGGATACCCAGCCCGCCCAAGGTTCCAGTTGCGCAGGCGCAGCTCAGTTTTTACCACGGGAGGGAGGGGCGCGTGCGCGGCGCATGCTGAAGAGCGGCGCTAAGGCCCTGAGGGAAAGTGGATTTGCTGAGGTGACTAAGCCACGGCCTGATCAAAGTCCTCCTTCGAGTCCCTCCGCGGAGGGGGAGTTCTACCTCACTAGGCGCTAGTCAGACAGCTATGGTGGAGAAGCCCTGCGTTTCCATAGCAACAGACTAAACGGGAAGTGCCGGTGCTACTGAGAGCTGGTAAACGGCGTCCTGCCCGGTGTCGGTATCACCCCGGCGGGGCTCCTGTGGGCGGGCCCCGCTGGCTCGGCCGCGGGAGGGGGTGTCACTGCACAGGGAGCGGCTCGTACCTCGGGGGGACAGGAGGTGCTGGCGGGGCGGAGGGGTTGCGCCCCCTCAGCCTGTCCCTGCGAGCGGGGCCAGCTCGCTGCCGCCTGCCACGGGCCGAGCTTGGGCGGGGGTAGATGAAGATGCTTGTTGGCCCGCGTCCGGCCCTGCCCCTGGGGGCCGGTGTGATGCTGTCTGGGGCACGGTGCAGCCTGTCCCCCGCCGGCTGACAGCGCAATGCACGGCGCTCTCCTGTGCCTGCCGGCTGCACGCGAGAAGAAACCACCTGAACCCCTCGGGCTGGGCGGGCTGAACCCAGGGGTGCCTGCGGGACACTGGAGCGGGAGGAACCTTCCGCAGTGTGCGGCCGGCTCGGGGGCATGGAGGATACTCTGCGGGGAGCAGGGAAGGTGTCTGCTGACGTGTCAGGCAGAAAGATCAAGGGTACCTTGATCCACGCCTCGCCAGCATATCACTGGAAAGGCAAATCTGCTTTCCAGTCACTTGCCATGGGGATGCTGTTGATCATCCCGTGATAAGGCTAAGGCACAGGGGTAATTAACATGCCACTTACTGATCTAATTATTTGTATTGCTATCGGTGACCAGATCAAAGGAAGGCTAACATGAGATGTGGTTTGACTTTGCAAAAACGATGTGTATTTGCAGCTAGTAAAAATGGGCTTTCCAAGTGCGTGCTTGTGAAAAAATATTAAATCCATCCAATTAGATATCAAGACATAAAATTCAGAATACCATGGGTGAAATGGGAGAGACCAGATTTTTTTGCAATAAATATGGAGGTAATTGCAATACAATTCAGATATGTCCAGCACAAGCATTGTGGTGTCATGCAGGTAATAAAGGCAACTATTTTGATAAGTGTTTTACTCTCAACACAAATTGGAAACAAATGGAAAGCACATATATGAGTGGGAGAATAAAGCACTGGCGTTGATGGAGGAGCACAGTTTGTCACTCATTCTAATAATTTTACAAAGCAAGGGTTTGACAGTAGATTGGTTTGGCACTGGAAATAAATGATGAAAAAGTGAATTGCAAAATAGATACTAGAGCTCAATTCAGTGTACTCACAAATGTATGTGAAATGGTTAGTGCCTGCTTCATGTTAAATGTTAAAACCAAGCTTTTTACAAAATATATATATATATATATATATATATATATATATATATACACACACAAAATTTTGGATGCAAAGCACGAAGTCTGGTTCCTGACTCTCCTTGTACCATACAAGAAAGTTTTATTTCCATAAAAATGATGAAGCTCAGCAACAATTTTGATTTAATTTTGCTTGCAGGTTATTTCATCATTGAAAATTACTTGAATAAATGAATAGTAAACCACTCACCATGTCGCTCAATCAAATGCCTGTTCCTGGGCCACCATCTGCATCCAAACCAGAGGGCAGAAAAATGAAAAGTAGTTTATCTCTGGTACCTGTCAGCAGTAGAAGTGCAGGTAAATCTCATCTGGGGACCAGATGATACTGTATAAACTGCATATAGGGCGTTGTTTAATAGTGATTCACAAATGTCTCAGTCACCATCATTTTTGCAGAATATTGACCTCCTACCAATCCATAGTAAGAGGTTGATAACAGGAGAGTGCAGTTGGGAGTACCTTCTTGTTTTTATATATTCACTGTATTGAGGTGTGTCATAAACAGATAGCTAAGGGTTAATGTTTCTTTTACCTGTAAAGGGTTAACAAAGGGAACCAAACACCTGACCAGAGGACCAATCAGGAAACCAGATTTTTCAAAGCTCAGAGAGGGAATTTTTGGGTGTGTGTCTTTGTCCTGTGTCTCTGTTGCTCTCACTTCGGCTTTCTGAGAGTGACTCTCTATCTCAGGCTTTAAAATCTTTCTGTTTCCCAGTTGTAAGTCACTGGTATAAGACCAATAAGGTTTTTATATTGTTTTTTGTAATTTACATGTGTGGGTAGGTTTGGCTGGAAATGTTTTAAATTTGTATTCTTTTTGAATAAGGCTGTTTAATTCATTTTGTTTTTCTTTTAAAGCCAATGAACCCTGTATATTGTCACCTTGATACAGAGACGCATTTTTTATGTTTTTCTTTCTTTTATTATAAAGCTTCCTTTTTAACAACTTGTTGGATTTTTTCTAGTTGAAGGCTTCAAGTGATAGGAATCTGCGTCCGAGGAATTAACGGTCTTCCTCCTCAGGGAAAGAAACTTGGAGGGGGAAAAAGAAGGAGGGGGGAAGGTGAATGTCCTATCTGTGTTCGTGTTTCAGAGGTTGAAACACGGTGATGGTCCTAGTGTTAAAACCAGGGTGGGCGAAATCTGGGCGGAGGTAAAGAGGGGGATAGGGGAAGTGGGTTATTTCCCTTTATTTGTGAGACTCACAGGGCCTCTGACGTCTTGGGGTCCCCCAGGGAGGTTTTGGGAGACCAAGAGTGAGGCCCAGACCACTTGGAATTTCTCTGGCTGGTGGCAAGCGCTATGATCTAAGCTGGTAATTAAGCTTGGAGGCTTTCATGCAATGGGGCACCCACATTTTTGGACGCTAAGGTTCAGAATTGGGACTTATGCTTTAATGACAAGGTGGGTCACATGGCTCTTTATATTTACATCTATGGTTTGAATATTAGAACAACTAAGTGGTACAAAATTTGTATCAGCAATCCAATCCGCA
>NC_133775.1:58447599-58538888 GCF_003597395.2 Chelonoidis abingdonii | reverse complement strand
TCCATGGCAAAAATGACCCTACAAAGCAATATCACTGATTTGCAGTCTCTTAATATAATCCAACACCTCAGGCACACCAAGGAACGGTGTGTGATTAGGATGCTCATCCTTTGAGTGCGCTTGAAGTGTGTGCGTACTACCATAGTAAACTAATTCTGCAGATAGCAGCAGTTGTGATGCCTTTGGTTGCCAATTCTGAAAATCTCACAGCAAATTGCTAGTACTGAACAAGTACGCAGTTAGCACTGGCCTGCAGAGAGCCACAGGCAGGGTTCAATGGGCTCGTGTGGAGAGCTACTTCGGTGGGGCTCGTTCATAATGATGGGATAGGTGATCCTTATAAAAATCTATTCAAAATACATGAAATGGGCCAGTCACCTATTGTTTTGACACACAATGTTCCCTCCCCAGCAAGTTGTAAAACGTATCTACTTGGGGTGTGGTTTCCTGTTATTTTCCAAGAGCCCTCACTAGGAAACAAATCAAGTAGCTGGACTGTTCAGGGCTCTTCCCATTCCTACAGTGCGATTTCATCCCAAAAGATTTTCCTGCTCTGCTTCGCCTGCCAGTAGTGCCTATAGCCCTGATACTTAAGGTACCCCCAAGAAAACAAAGTGCAAAGACTTCAAGGTAGTACTTATCTAGTAGTGCTTTTCTCTTCAGGATAAGGACTGCCCGAGCTTGTCCCATGTATATCTGTATACCAGCACAGTATCCAGCTGGTGACTGTCAAAAAGTTAAAGGAAATTCTTGTGCCAGTGTGTTTTTTCCAGCAGCTAAAGTTTTAAATGAATTATATGGTCTTCTTTTTTCTCTGGCTAGACGTCGGCGTCAATGGATCCATAAACTTAACTATATGCGTACCTGTAGTTCTATTAACACCTTATTGGATTTAAGCTATTGAAAATGGATATGTCATTAGTTACCATCAAGTGCCTGTTAGACACTGTGCCACTAATATTAGATAACTATTGTCTATATTAATCCTGGCTTTTCTGGACAGACGCGAAATTAGTTAGATTGCTGTTATTGATCTTTCTAACTCTTGGAAACTTTTTTACTGTTTATTTATTTCTATTTATAATTTGTATGCACCATAACATTGCATAAGCTTCACAGTCTGGTTACTGTGCCAGTCAAAACCTCATTCCTGCCTCAGCTAGGAACATGAAAGGGTACTGCATACTCTGTTGACTAGGCTTTCTGGATGAACTCTAAATGGCAAGTTAGGAGGTGGGAGAGTAGGAGATAATGTTTAAGGCAGGAAGGAAACTGGTGGCATTGACTGAAAGTGGCAAGGGAGCTCCTGATGGGGCACTTCTGGACGATAACTAAGCTGACAAAGGCAAGATAGTTTATGTGAGGGGAAGTGTAGAGACAAGACTGGAAGATACCGATAGTATTGCAAGTTTGAGAATAAGGGGGATGTGTTTGATTTAACAGTGACATAAAAAGGGGAGAGAGACTTGGAAAGTTACTGTGACAGGATCTGGAGTATACCTGATCTGTAGGTATCAAGATTGTGCTTCCCTTAACTCGTGGAGAGACAGTGCATGCTCAAAATGCTTTGCCAGTGCAACAGCAGAACTTTCCGGTGGCTGTATCACTCATGCTTCCAGCATATGGAGCCCCACACCCGCTAAATTGCATGAATTTCCCCTAGCTATTCATGACTCATACAGAGGAGGCACCAGCAGTCACCCAGACTCAGTCTTGTATCCTAGATAATATACTGCTTACATTGCTCAAGACTTCCTTTTGGACAGTGGCAATGTTGATTATTAGTTCCCACTCGTTGACGAACAAGAGTAGTGGACGTTGCACAGCCCTTTTAACCTGAACTGAAATTTCTCAAGTACTTCACCAAACCGCACAGTTTTAGATAATATAAAACAGGTAGAGATTTTAAAGGATTATTAGGTGCCGGCATAAGATCAAAATTGGTTCATTAGAATAAAATAATTTCACAGTCTAATTCTACAGACTAAGGCAAATTTGATCAATAACCTAATAAATGTGACAAGCGCCGTTCTCAATACACAGTTCGTTCAAAAGTCTGTGTCTGTTCAGATCTTCGGTGTTGGATGGGAAAGCAGAGGCCAAGTGATGATGGTCACTGTCCCTCTTTTATACTTTCATCCATAGCTGCTAGGAAGATATTGCATGATTTGTGGGTCCAGGCTCGCCCTCATTTGCTAGGGGTGTCTCTTGTGGGTTTCTGGGATAGTGGATTTCTCATGGGCCATCAAACTTGTCTGGCAATTGATAGTTGCTCCTCTATCCCGTACAGTTGTAAGGCAGCCTTCTTTTGTCTCACCGCCTCAAGCACTTCTCCCTTTTGGCCAAGACGGGCCAGGGGGTGTTTTACACAGTATATGGCCCTGGGTCAGTCTTTGTGCTCCCCCGTTCTGTGTTATCCTTTGGCCGTATTTTCTTAGTAGGCTCACGCCTTAGATCTAAACACACGAACGGTACTTTTACCGGACACATACAAGGGATACTTCCCCTGCCCTCACTGGTGAGGGGTTATCCTCTGTGGTTTGCCCTGGGGAGTCAGTCCGTTCCCCTAGTAGGTGGCTTCAGGCTTGTCTGTTTCCCTATAGAAGTGAGCACAGCTCTCTTCTAGAGATGCTATTTTCCACCTGCCAGTGTGGCCGGTGGCGGGAGGGAAATAGAGACATAGGGCGGGGGCTTAAAAGGTCTCAGGAAGCCCTTAATTGGATTCATGTGTTTTCCTAATTTAAACCCAAGGTAACCTTTCTCAGCTAATCCTAATGACCTGAGGTAACCCTTCTCGCTGTAGGAAGAGGATTCTTTTAACATTAAGCTACACCTACCCGCTTCCGAATTTGATATGGACCCACTCTGTGGGGTTGCCAGAGCTACTGCTGCTAGGTTGCACAGTACCCTCAGTCTTGATCTGGGCCAGGCCCTGGCTGCTCACTAGCTAAGTGCTCACGCTGATGCTGCTGCCGCTCCTGGGGGGGCCCTGCGGACCTGCTTCCCCTCTCTGTTCTGTTGCCCACCTGTTGGAGTCTCTCTGCTTGCCTGGCTGCCTGACATCCCTGCTTTGGACTGGCCCTCCCTTCCTCTTGCTGCTTTAGCGGCTGGATCTTCCCACCCTCTGCTTTGCCAGCGGCCTCCCTGCAGCAGTTTGTCCTTCCCCTTTCTGCCTGTAATTTGCATCCCCCCAGCAGTTTTTCTGTTTTTTGCCGCCTCACCCCAGCCCCTAGGAGTTGTTGGTTTGTAAGCCTAGCCTTTCCCCTTGCCTTCTGCTGCACTCTTGTCCAGCCCCTTCATCTCTGTGCACCCTTGTCCCCCCCCTACTTATGCCCTCCCCTACATGTTGGTCCCCTGTAGAATGCACCACCTCTGATATTTGTAGTCTTCCCTTTTTTCCGTGTGGCTGAAGAGCCAGTATTCCCATCTCATGCAGTGATTGCGCTTCCCCCTCCCCTGCTTGATTGGTTGCCCCTGTACCCTCACTTTTGGCCACCCTTTCCCCTGCCTGCAGCTGTGGGGAGTGTTGTTGGCCTTCTCCCCTCCCCTTCATGCTCATCCCATCCCCACCACGTTATGCGGGTGGACCCGTGGGTGGGCCCTAGATTTGAACCCTTGCTGCCTCTCCTCCGCCTGCCCTCATCTGGTCCCTTGGGCCGTCTTGCACTGCTGCCAGACGTGTCATACCCCTGCAGTGGCACCGGCAGCGGCGGGCACAGTTGTGGACCCTGTTGCTGCCGGCCCTTTCTGTCTCCTCCAATTTTGGGGGACCCCCCCCCCAGCTGGTAGAAAGGAACAGGTGAAAGAGGGAAACCGTGCCCAGGAATGCCAACCCCCAAGGTAGGGGCTGTCCCCTCTGTGTGCCCACCATCCGCGCGCCAAAACCTGCTCTTCCTCCCCTCTCCACAAGTTGGGAGCATCCCTTCTGGCCCTAGACATACGCCCAGGTGGCGCAGCCGCTCCACCCCTGCCATTCGTCATTCTAACTCGGCCACTGCCTCCGTTTCCATCCCTGGCAGCCGGGCCCCTTCCCACCCTAACAAAAAGGCACAGCATCCGCTGCCTCCTGGTGCCCGCCTTGCCCCACATAGAGGACCTACCTGTGGGCATTGAGCGAGGGTGGTGGAGCCAAGGGCAAGTGGGCGTCTCTTAAGAAGTTATGGAAGTAAGGTGTTCTTTCTGGCACTCGCAAGGCCCTCCCAGGAGGCAGTGAGAGGGGTCTGGCAAAAGGGCCTGAGCATATGGGGTGTTTTCACTTCCATCCTGCTCTTCCTCCCAATGCTGCTTTTGCCTTTTTTCTTTCCACCCTGGGAAAGCCCCTGTCAGTGATTAGTCTTCTCGCGCTAACTGTAATGACCCCACCCTCCACTCTGTCCTCTCGTTCTGCTGAGCGGCCCTGGGATCGAGCGCCCAGCTGCGGACATCCTCTGGAGATCGTACCGTTCTCCCTGGTGGACGTCTTGCACGACCACCACCGACGATGAGTCTACCTTACTTTATGTCCGAGTGGAGGGAAGATCGGTTGTTACATCCCGGTTGGACCGCATTATCATCTCATCACGCTCGCACGGGGACGACATCTCCAGAGTTTGGCTGGGCCTATTCTCGGACCACCATTTGGTGGCCGGTGATGCTCTCTCACTTCAGCAGGACCAGGGCCAGCTATTGCAGTTTTAACACTAACCTCTGGAGATGTGGGTTTCGTGGCATTCTCCAGAATTTGGGCTGGCCTGGTGAGGGCGAGGTGTACCTTTCCCTTGTGCAGCGATTGGTGGATGTGGGGAAGGTTGTGCCGGGATGACTTACACCTGGGTCGCCTGTCGGCGGAGGGATGTGGTGAAGAGCAGCTGGAGGCAGGGTGTCTTGGCGCTGAAGAGTGTGCGTCTGGACACCATCGCTGGGGATATATCCTCTGTGAACATGCCAGGAGAAGTGAGGAGTCCGGGTCCTTAGGTTCATCAAGCTTGGGCCGTTTCATTCCTTCCAACATCCGTCTCCTTTTGGGAGATGGGCATTGTGGCTCCCCTTTTTTCTGCCCTGGAGAAAAAGGGGGCCAAGAAACGTCACCTGCCTTTGCGAGAGACGGCACCCCCCTCACGGATCAGAGGAGATGTGATTGAAGGCCCAGGGCTTCTATTTTCAGCTTTTTCTCTGGATCTGACCACGCTGATGCTGCAGGAGTGCTCTGGAATGAACTCCGAACGTCAGGAGCAGGCGCCGGGGACCGGCTGTAGGCTGCTCTCGCTCTAGCTGAATCTCGAAGCATTGTATGCTCACTATAATCTCCAGCATGGATGGGCTGCCGTGGAGTTCTTACTGTGTGTTCTGGGTGTCCTTGTTCCTGGGACCTCTCACCATCATGGGCCGAGTCTATGGAGAGCAGAGCGTCCTCCCCTGTGTGCAGGCGAGCCATCTCGCCTTGCTACAAAGTAGACCCCCGTGACCTTCGCGTTGCATCCACTCTGCTTCCTCAGCACCGACTGCAAAGTCGTAGCGAAGGCCAATCTGCTCGCCTTGGAATCCTGGGGGGTGTGGGGACATGGTTCCATCCCACCGACCTACACCATCTCGGGCCGCTCCATCTTTGAAAACCTGTATTTGGTCCAGGATCTCTTGGGAGCTCAGGTGTGGGTGGTCTATCATTCGCCCTCCTGCCCTGGACCAGTAAAAGCATTCGACAGGATAGCCCCGTGTATTCCTGGGCACTCTGTAGCTTTCGGCTGCAGGGCCTCTGTGGAGTGGTTTGGTTCAGCTCACCTGGCCCCTGACTGAACCAGTCAGTTCGGATGAGGGGCTGCATTGGGTGCCACATGTCTGGCCCAGCTGTATTCTTTGGTGTCGAGCTCTCCTCTGTCTCCTCCACATAGAGAACGGTTGACAGAGTTGGTGCTCCAGAGCCTGCAGTGTGGCGCGTACGCTGATGATGTGCTCCTTGTGTCCAGGACAGGTGATCGTGGTGTGGGTTAGATGACCTCCAGGCAACTCTACTCAGCAGCCTCTTTGCCTGAGTTAACTGTGTCAAGAGCTTGGCTGTATCGGGTGGGTGGACAGATGAGCTCCCTCCCCACCCCGCACTTTTTAACCATTCGATTGGAGGTGTGGGTCCACTTGCTCTATCTGCAGATTATTCTTTCCGCACATCCTTCTCTCCTTTTCTGGAGAAATGGCAGGATTTGGAGGGCAGGGGTGAGGTTGCTGCGAGATGGACACGTATGCTCTGGTGCCTCTCTCTGTGAGGGAGAGCAGGTGCTTTAACCAGCTAGTCCTATCCATGCCCTGGACGGCTCAATACCCTGATCTGGCCCCGGGGTTTCTGGCCCCTCCAGAAGAATTGTTCTGGGATTCTTTTTGGCGGATTGACTGGGTCTCTGCAGGGGTCTGAGTCTTCCATGGCAGGAGGAGGAAAGGATCTGATTCTACCTTCGCACTCAAGTCTATGTCTTCTGCCTTCGGCCCTGCAGAGACTTCTTTTGTGGTGTCACAGAGGTCCGGAGTGGAGACGCAGCGTGCACGCCTTACCTGCTTCCATTCTAGGGCTTCCAATGCCTGGCTGCTCTTTTATTCTCCATTGAGATGTCTTCACGAAGACCTCTCCGGCTGGCTGTTTTTCTACCCGACCTCCCCAGACCTGGGAGCTGGTCTCGGCCACCAGGTCCGTGGCCAGCCTTGAGGGGGCAATCTCCTGCAGAAGCCCCAGCTACCCAATCCCCAACTTCAGTGTGCTTGGTGGCGGATTCCCCCTTGGTGCACGAGCTTGGTACTGGAGGAGTTCACCAGATCGGAGACCTCCTGGACTAACGAGAGACTGGGTTGTCCCCTGATGCTCACTCAGCATAATGGGGCTCTTACCTTTTTCTTCCCTGGCACTTACTTCAGAGGTGAGGGCAGCCTTGTCCCCGCCTCTCACGTTACGGTGTAGCAGGTCGTCGGGAGGTTGCCCCACCCACCTCAGGCCCTCTGGATTTTCTTATCAGGCCCTGTTCCACTGGCCTACTTGGCCCCCCTTAACTAAGCTGGCTGCATGACTGCATCTAGTTAGCTTTTCGACAACGCCAAGGGACACTGCAACGCTCATTGCTCTATACTCCCATTCCTCACCCTTGTGTCCACCCGATAGCAAATGGTGGATCTTAATGGTCATCTGTCAGGGTGAGGAACCCCAGTGGCAGGCCTATATTCCATCCTAGTCCGCAGCCATCTAGAATTTAACTTTTGTGGGCCCGCACAAACATATTTGTGGGCCCCTGGAAGTTAAGAGATGCAGGAGGTGGGATGGTCAGTGTCCAGAGTAAGGGGGGAGGGGGCATGGGCACAGTGTGGTGGGAGCAGGCCCTCTCCGGTGCAGCCCATCAGGGGCCACTGTTCTACAACTGCAGCTCAGACACAAACGGCCTGCGAGCCCTGTTCTTGCCGCATGCCCTTCCCCATGAGGCAAGCCCGACGCAGACACCACTCTGCCCAGTACCCCAACCCTTTTGCAGCACCTTTCATCATGGCCCCCACCCTCCACCCCTGGCTCCATCCAACTGTGCCAGCACCTGACACCACACCGTTGTTTCTAGCGCTCCTGTCTCTAAGTCTCCTTCCCACACCTTCCTCACAGTCCTCGGGCTTGCACGTTGACCCCTTTCCTGGGAGATTCACATAAAAAAACTTCGGCACGTTGACAAGGAAATAGTTACTAAGAACTGGAGGCCCTGAAGGCATCGGTCCAGCCCCTGGCCTTCACTAGCAGACTAATGTTTGCTCCAGATCTAGCCTTTAAGGAGAATTCACAGCCTTTGGGCAGTACTAACCATCCACCCGAATAAATAATGTGGTAGGTCAACATGTGGGTGAGCACAGCCACTGTGCGTGGAGGTGAGGAATATACTGAGCCTCCCTGCCCCCACGCAGGGATGGCAGTGAGGTGCACCCACCCTGGACACAGGTGCAAGGGCCCCGGTCTGCCCAGAAACCGCCGCCCTCGGCAGGTACAGGGGAGAGGCCCCGCCCCAGGTTTCTTCTCCAGTCATAGCTTTTTTTTAGAACTTAGGGCTCCGGCTCGTCCCCATTAAACCCTGCCAAAGGATGTGATGTGGAAAGCAAGCCTATTCCTCCCAAAATCACAGTTAAAAGAATTATTAGCCCATTTGAATGGGATCCAGCTTTTAGCTCATTCCTCCCCCGACGTTAGCTACCAGTCCCACTCGTGCCACGACGACCCCCGAAGATGGAAGGACAGATTGGCTAATCCATGATTGCAGTGCCGTCCTTACTTCACTTTCTGACAGGAGTGCAAATAGGAAATGTCACCTGCATTTTTCCTGCCGGAACTTGCACATTGTCTGTTCATTCCCCTTCTTTTGCCAGGATTGTTTGGGTCACTCTGTCCTTGCCGCATACATAGTGTTACTCCATACGACACTGGGGTTGCCTATTACTGCTGACAGCTTGTTATTTTTCAATTTAACTTTAGGATTCCATTTCAGTTGCAATAGAATTAGTCTTATGTTTATGCATAAAATTGTCCAGTGGTCTCTTACTTTTAAGGGGGCAGGGGATTTTTTAACTCATCAATTTTAATGTGGATATTGTCAGGCTTGGACTTTAATGATCTGCTAATGAGAGAGGATGTTCTTGTTCTCATGACTGTTTGCCACCAGGAGATATGACATATAACCCCTTCATGGCATTGGCTAACCTATTTGTGTGAATACGATAGAATATTTCAGGTTAAACTAAGATCTGTTCCTCCTTTGTGTGTACGTTGAAGTTGAGTTCTTTTGGATTTCTATTATTAGAGGTTTGCACTCTCGGCTGTACAGATTTATTGCTTTTCATACAATACCACGGAAAACAGGTTCTCTTTGGGCCTACACAAACTTTATAAATAATAGATCTGATGACTAGCTCCATCAATTAATGGAAGCTATTGAGCCACTTCTGGCCAGAAGGTAGTGTATAGCTAGAAGTGGGAAATTTGGGTGAGGACCCAATGTGTGGGTGTGGGCAGTGAACAAAGGTCAGACGTCACAGGCAAATCATTTACATTGTATATTATTATGGTTGGCATATTTTGATTTGAGGCCACCCATCCCCCCATGTCTGGGGGCAGGCGGGTTACATTTCTGCAGTGCAAGCGCTTGGGAAGCCCTTCCCCTGTAACCGCAGCCACATCCCTGTGAGGATACCAACAGTGGCAGGCCAATAAGTTGGCATTGCGACTGACACATGGCCTTCTGTTCCCGTCTGGGCTTTGCTCCATTTCCCCATCCACACAAGCGCCGTCTCCATCCCCCACCACTCAGCTCTGGTTACTTCTTCCCATTGCCAGACGGTGTGCCCTCCACATTGGGAGTGTGCATGGCTGGCCAGAACCTGATGGCTGATAGTTTGGAACTGAGAGCCAATTGGCGGACAGTGACTAGATGACGGGGCAGAATTTGAGCTTGTGTTGATGGTGGGAAGCATCGAGTCGAGCGAGCATATTGTAAAGCTGCTGCTGCCTCTAAAAGGCCTGCTCTCTTAGGCAATTGGTTCAATCTTTTTTAAATTCAGATTTGGGTGGGACTGGGTGCTAATTGGGTGGGCTGTGGCCCCACCTGTGTTCTGTGCCCTTGCCAGAAGGATGGTCAGTGTGTTCACAATGGGCCTTTGGGAAGGATCTTAAAGTAAGGAAACTGTGTGATGGAAAGGAAGGTGTAAAATATCCTGAAGCGAATCCCTTGCATCCAGATAGACCCTGCTGCTTTCAGTTGGTAGGATTTGTTAAAAACTGAACCATTCAGAGGTGCCTCTGTTCTGTTCTACTGCAAGTTACAAGATTTGCTCTTATTTTAAGGAAAAAAACTTTGAATATGTAACTGTCACTACAACGGTCTGTTACACAGAGTAGAATCTTTCGGTTTTGACAAAAGAAATACGAGATCAGTACACTCATGTATTGAATATTTTTGTGCATGTTTTCTTTTTCAACAAAATATCCTGTTTTTTATCTGTATAAAGTTCCAAAATGTATGTTTAACTAATTGCAATGGTAATAGTATTGCAAGAGTTTTAGTCCTAGAGATTACTTTAATGATGCAATGTACTAGATGAACAAATATGTTTCTAACTTGCTGCGTTTGTATTGCCTTTGTGGACATTCATGTCAGAAAAAAATGCGGCCTTCACTCTTCTACCTAATCCCTAATATATTTTCCTGTTATTTTCCAGAGCTCCCTCAGCTGAGAAACAAATCAAGTATGCTGGACTGTTCAGGGCCTCTTCCCACTTCCCTACAGTGCGATTTCATCCCAAAAGAGATTCTCCTAGCCATTAATGGATTTAAGCACCATGAATTTATCCAGTTCTCTTGTGTGTGTGTGTGTAACAGTATCTATTTGGGGGGGGGGGGTGTTTCCTGTTATTTTCCAGAGCTCCCTCAGCTGAGAAACAAATCAAGTATGCTGGACTGTTCAGGGCCTCTTCCCACTTCCCTACAGTGCGATTTCATCCCAAAAGAGATTCTCCTAGCTCTGACTTCTGCTGCCAGTAGTGCCTATAGCCCTGAATACTTAAGACCCCCCAAGAAAAACAAAAGTGCAAAAGACTTCAAGGTACGTACATTATCCTAGGTAGTGCCTTTTCCTCTTCAGGATAAGACTTGCCCAGAGTTGTCCCATTTAGATCTATACCAGCACAGTATCCAGCGGTGCTGTCAAAAAGTTAAAGGAATTCTTTAGTGCAGTGTGTTTTTATTCCAGCAGCTAAAAGTTTAAATGAATTTAATGTGTCTTTTCTTTGTTTCTCTTGGCTAGAAGTGACTTGTTTCAATGGATCCATAAACTTGTTAAACTTATATTACACCTGTGTTCTAATTACAACAACCTTATATGGATTTTAAGCTATTTGAAATGGAATATGTCATTTAGTTACCATAAAGTGCCTAGCACACTTTGGTGCCACTAAAATATTAGATAACTATTTTGTCTATATTAGTCCTGGCTTTTTCTGGTGACAGAGCTGTATGGAAACTAGTTAGATTGCTGTTTTGATCTTTTCTACTTCTTGGAAACTTTATTACTGTTTTTATTTATTTTATTTATAATTTGTATAGCACCATAACATGCATAAAGCTTCACAGTTGGTTACTGTGCCAGTCAAAACCATCATTCCTGCCTCAGCCTAGAGACATGAAAGGGTACACTGCAGTACTCTGTTGGACTAGGCTTCTGGATGAACTATAAATGGCAAGATTAGGAGGTGGGAGAGTAGGAGATTATAGTGTTTAAGGCAGGAAGAAACTAGTGCATTGACTGAAATCTTGGCAAGGGAGCTCCTGATGGGGCAAATTCTGGAGATACTATAGCTGACAAAAAGGCAAGATTAGTTATGTGAGGGAAGATGTAGGAAAAGAACTGGAAGATGACCATAGTATTGCAAGCTTTGAGAATAAGGAGGATGTGTTTGATGTTAACAGTGACATAAAAAGGGGAGGAGAGACTTGGAAAGTTGTGACAGGATCTCTGGAGTATAACCTGAAACTGTAGGATCAGTGTGCTCCCTTAACTCGTGAGAGACAGTGCAGGCTCAAAATGCTTTGCCAGTGACAAACAGCAGAACTTCTCCAGGTGCTGTGATCACTCAGCCTTCAGCATATGGAGCCCCACACCCAGCTAAATTGCATGAATGTTCCCTGAGCTATTCATGACTCATACAGAGAGAGGCACCAGCCAGTCACCCCAGACTCCAGTCTTGTATCCTAGATAATATACTGTTACATTGCTCAAGACTTCCTTGGACAGTGCAAGTTGATTAATTAGTTCACCACTCTGACAAAAGAGTAGTGGACGTGCAACAGCCCTTTTAACCTGAACTGAAATTTCTCAAGTACTTCAACCAAAACCGCACAGTTTTAGATAATATAAAACAGAGAGATTTTAAAGGATTATAAGTAGCAGGCATAGAGATCAAAATTGGTTACATAGAAATAAAAATAAATTCACAGTCTAAATTCTACAGACTAAGCAAAATTTGAATCAATAAACCTAATAAATGTTACAAGCAGCTCAGTTCTCAATACACAGTTCAGTTCAAAGTCTGTGTCTTTCAGATCTTCCGGGTGTTGAGATGGGAAAGAAAAGAGGCCAAGTGATGATGTCACTGTCCCTCTTTTATACTTTCATCCAGCTGCTAGAAAGATAATTGCCATGATGTGGGTCAGGCTGCCCTCATTGCCTAGGTGTCCTCTGTGTGGAGTTTCTGGGATAGTGGATTATCTTCATGGGCCATCAAGACTTGTCTGGCCAATGATAGTTGCTCCTCTATCCCTACAGTTGTAAGGCACCTTCTTTGTCTCACCAGCCTCAGCACTTCTCCCTTTGGCAAGACGGGCCAGGGGTTGATTTACCACAGTATATTGCACTGGGTCAGTCTTTGTCTCCCCCGTTCTGTGTTCCTTTGGCCGTATTTTCTTAGTAGGCTCACCCTTAGATCTACAACAAACAGAAGGTACTATTTCACCAGACACCAATACAAAGGGAGATACCTTCCCCTGCCTCCTCACTGGTGAGGGGTATCATCCTGTGGTTTGCCCTGGGGAGTCAGTCCTTCCCCTAGTAGGTGCTCAGGCTTGTCTGTTTCCCCTATGAGAAGGAGCACAGCCTCTCCTCCTAGAGATGCTTATTTTCCACCTGCCAGTGTGGCCAGGTGGGGGAGGAAATGAGACATAGGAGGGGCTTTAAAAGGTCTCAGGAAGCCCTTAATTGGATTCATGTGTTCCTAATTAACCCAAGGTAACCTCTTCTCAGCTAATCCTAATTGACCTGAGGTAACCCCTTCTCAGCTGATAGGGAAGAGGATCTTTAACATTCTAGAGCTTACACCTACCCGCTTCCCTGGAATTTCAATAGGACACCACTCTTGTGTGGGTGCAGAGCTACTGCTGCTAGGTGCACAGTACCCTCAGTCTTGATCTGGGCCAGGCCCCTCTTGCTGCCTCACTAGCTAGTGATCACGCTGACTGCTGCTGCCGCTCCTTGGGGGGCCCTGCTGGCCTGCTTCCCCATCTCTGTTTCTGTTGCCACCTGTGGAGTCTCTCCTGCTTGCCTGGCTGCCTGATCCCTGCCTTTGGACTGGCCCTCCCTTCCTCTGCTGCTTTAGCCGGTGGATCTTCCCACCCTCTGCTTTGCCCAGCGGCCTCCCTGCAGCAGTTTGCCCTTTTCCCTTTCTGCCTGTATTTGCATCCCCCCAGCAGTTTTTCTGTTTATTTGCCTGCCTCACCCCAGCCCCTAGGAGTTTGTTGGTTTGTAAGCCTAGCCTTTCTCCCCTTGCCTTCTGCTGCCACTCTTGTCCAGCCCCTTCATTCTGTGCACCCTTGTCCCCCCCACATACTTATGCCCCTTCCCCCTTCATGTTGAGTCCCCCTGTAGAATGCACCACCCTCTGATATTGTAGTCCTTCCCCTTTCCAGTGTGGCTGAAGGAGCCAGTATTCCCATCTCATGGCAGTGATTGCGCTCCCCCTCCCCTGCCTTGATTGGTGCCCCTGTACCCTCACTTTTATGGCACCCTTCTCCCCTGCCTGCAGCCTAGTGGGGAGGTGTGGTTTGGCCTCTCCCCTCCCCCTTCAGTGCTCATCCCCATCCCCACCAAGTATGGCGGGGGGAACAGTGGGTGGGGCCCCCTAGATTGACCTTGCTGCCTCTCCTCCGCCTGCCCCTCCCATCTGTCCCTTTGGCAACCGTCTTGACCACTGCTGCCAGACGTGTCATCACCCCTGCTAGGGCACCGGCAGCGGCGGGCACAGGTGTGGACCCTGTTGCTGCCAGGCCTTCTGTCTCCTCCAATTCTGGGGGACCCCCCCCCCCCAGCTGGTAGAAAGGAACAGGGGAAAAAGAGGGGAAAAGCCGTGCCCAGAATGCCAACCCCCCCCAAGGTAGGGGCTGTCCCCTCTGCTGTGGCCCCACCATCGGCTGCGGCCAACCTGCCTCTTCCCTTCCACCCTCTCCACCAGCTCTGGGAGCATCCCTTTCTTGGCCCCCTAGAACATACGCCCAGGTGGCCGCAGCCGCTCCACCTGCCATCTCGTCATCTAACTCGGCCACTGCCTCCGTTTCCATCCCTGGCAGCCGGGGCCCCTTTCCCACCCTAACCAAAAAGCACAGCATCCGCTGCCTCCTGGTGCCCGCCTTGCCCCACATAGAGACCTACATGTGGGCATTGGCGAGGGTGGTGGAGCCCAAGGCCATAGTGGCAGTCTCTAAGAAGTATGGGAAGGTAGTGTTCTTCCTGGCATCGAAGGCCACTCCCCAGGAGGCAGTGAGGAGGGGTCTGGCAAAAGGGCCTGAGCATATGGGTGGTTTTCACTTCCATCCTGCTCTTCCTTCCCAATGCTGCCCTTTTGCCTTTTCTTTCCACCCTGGGAAAGCCCCTGTCAGTGATTAGTCTTCTCGCGCTAAGCTGTAATGACCCCACCCTCCATCATGTCCTCTCGTTCTGCTGAGCAGTGCCCTGGGATCGAGCAGTGCCCAGCCTCTGCGGACATCCTCTGGGAGATCGTACACCGTTACTCCCTGGTGGACGTCTGGCACGACCACCACCCGGACGATGAGTCTACCTTTACTTATGTCCGAGTGGAGGAAGATCGGTTGTACCACTCCCGGTTGGACCGCATTTATCGATCTCATCATCGTCTCGCACGGGACGACATCTCCAGAGTTTGGCTGGCCCTATTCTCGGACCACCATTTGGTGGCCGTGATGGCCTCTCTCACTTCAGAGAGACCAGGGCCAGCCTATTGGCATTTTAACAATAACCTCTGGAGGATGTGGGTTTCGTGGCATCCTTCCAGGAATTCTGGCTGGCCTGGTGAGGGCAGAGGTGTACCTTTCCCTTGGTGCAGCGATGGTGGGATGTGGGGAAGGTATGTGCCCGGATTGACTACACCTGGGTCGCCTGTCGGCGGAGGGATGTGGTGATAGAGCAGCTGGAGCAGGAGGTCTTGGAGCTGAAGAGGTGCCTGGACACCATCCCTGGGGATATATCCCTCTGTGGAACATGCCAGGAGAAGCTGGAGGAGCTCCGGGCCCTTAAAGACCATCGGGCCCAGGATGGTTTTGTTCAATCCTGCATCCATCTGCTTCCCCTACACCCTGCAGAAAAGGAGGGGGGCCAAGAAACACGTCACCTGCCTTTTGGCAGAGGACGGCACCCCCCTCACGGATCCAGAGGAGATGTGTGGAAGGCCCAGGGCCTTCTATTTCAGCTTTTTCTCCCTGGATCTGACCAACGCTGATGCTTGCAGAGTGCTCTGGAATGAACTCCGAACAGTCAGAGCAGGCGACCGGGACCGGCTGTAGCTGCTTCTCGCTCTAGCTGAATTCTCAGAAGCCATGTCATGCTCACTAATAAATCTCCAGGCATGGATGGGCTGACCGTGGAGTTCTACTGTGTGTTCTGGGATGTCCTTGTCCTGGACCTCGTCACCATCTGGGCCGAGTCCTTGGAGAGCAGGGTCCTCCCCCTGTCGTGCAGGCGAGCCATGCTCGCCTTGCTACCAAAGAAGGGGGACCCCCGTGACCTTCAGAGTTGGCATCCCATCTTGCTCCTCAGCACAGACTGCAAAGTCGTAGCGAAGGCCATCTCGCTCCGCCTGGAATCCATGCTGGGGGACATGGTCCATCCCAACCAGACCTACACCATCTCGGGCCGCTCCATCTTTGAAAACCTGTATTTGGTCCAGGATCTCTTGGAGCTCAGGTGTAGGGATGGTCTATCATTCGCCCTCCTGTCCCTGGACCAGTAAAAGCATTCGACAGGATAGACCCCGTGTATCTCCTGGGCACTCTGTAAGCGTTCGGCTGCAGGGCCTCTGTGGAGTGTTTGGTCAGGCTCAACTGGACCCTGACTGAACCAGTCAGCTTCGGGTGAGGGGTGCATTGGGGTGTCCACTGTTGGCCCAGCTGTATTCTCTGGTGATCGAGCTCTTCCTCTGTCTCCTCCACTGGAGGTTGACAGAGTTGGTGCTCCAAGAGCCTCAGTTGTGGCCGGTACGCTGATGATGTGCTCCTTGTGGTCCAGGACCCAGGTGATCTGGTGTGGGTAGAGGCCTGCCAGGCAATCTACTCAGCAGCCTCCTTTGCCTGAGTTAACTGTGTCAAGAGCTCTGGCCTGTAGGTCGGGGATGGGTGACAGATGAGCTCCCTCCCACCCGCACTTTAAACCATTCGATGGAGTGTGGGTCCACTGCTCTATCTCAGCATTTATCTTTCCGCCACACATCCTTCTCTCCTTTTCTGGAGAAATGGCAGGATTTGGAGGGCAGGGTGGGTGAGCGGCTGCGGAGATGGACAGTACTGCTCTGGTGCCTCTCTCTGTGAGGGAGAGCAGTGGTGCTTAACCAGCTAGTCCTATCCATGCCCTGGCACCGGCTCAATACCCTGATCCTGGCCCCGGGTTTCCTGGCCCACCTCCAGAAGATAGTTCTGGAGTTCTTTTGGCCAGGATTGCACTGGGTCTCTGCAGGGGTCTTGAGTCTTCCCATGGAGGAGGGAGGAAAGGTCTGATCTACCTTCGCACTCAAGTCTATGTCTTCTGCCTTCAGGCCCTGCAGAGACTTCTTTGTGGTGCACAGAGTCCGGAGTGGAGCACGCAGGTGCACGCCTACCTGCTCCACTTCTGAGGGCTCCAATATGACTGGCTGCTCTTTTATCTCCATTTGAGATGTCTTCCACGAGACCTCTCCGGGCTGCCGGTCTTCTACCACGACCTCCTCCAGACCTGGAAGCTGGTCTCGGCAACCAGGTCCGTGGCAGCCTCTGAGGGGGTAGATCTCCTCGCAGAGCCCCAGCTACACAATCCCCAACTCAGTGTGCTGGTGGCGGAATCCCCCTTGGTGCACCAGAGCTTGGTCCTGGCGGAAGCTACCAGTGTCGGAGACCTCCTGGACTACAACTGAGGAGACTGGGTTGATCCCCTGATGCTCACTCAGCATATGGGGCTCTCTACCTTTCTTACTCCCTGGCACTTACTTCAGGAGGTGAGGGCAGCCTTGTCTCCCGCCTCTCAAGCTTACCTTGAGCAGGTCGTCAGGGAGGTTGCTCCCCACCCACCTCAGGCCCTCTGGATTTTCTTATCAGGCCCTGTTCCATGAGCCTACTTGGCCACCCCACCCTTAAACCTCAAGCTGGCTGCATGACCTGCATCTAGTTAGCTTTCGAACAACGCCAAGGGCACATCTGCACACGCTCATGCTCTATACTCTCCATTTCCTCACCCTTGTGTCCCACCCCGATACCAAATGGTGGGACTTAATGTCATCTGTCAAGGGTGAGGAACCCCAGTGGCCAGCCTATATTCCATCCTAGTCCCGCAGCCATCTAGGAATTAACTTTTTGTGGGCCCAGCACCAAACATATTTGTGGGCCCCCATGGAGTAAGGTGCAGAGGGGTGGGATGGTCAGTGTCCAGAGTAAAGGGCGGGCAGGGGGCAATGAGGCACAGTGTGGTGGGAGCAGCCCTGCTCCGTGCAGCCCATCAGGAGGCCACTGTTTACAAACCTGCAGCTGCCAGACACACACTGGCCTGCCGAGCCCTGTTCTGCCAGCATGCCCCTTCCCCATGAGGTCAGCTCGCACCACACCACACTCTCTGCCCAGTACCCCACCCTTTTGCCCAGCACCTTCTCACCCAGAGATCTCCACCACAGATCTCTTTGCCCAGCCCCCACCTCTCCCAGAGACCTCCCCCGCTGGCCTCCCACCACAACTGCACAGCACCCTGCACACCACACCGCTTGTCTAGCGCTCCCTGCCCATGGACCTCCCCACTGCCCACCACCTTCCTCACAGTCCCACCATCACAGCTGCACAGCACCCCATATTCCTGGGGAGATTTTCCACCAAAAAATAAAAAATTCTGTGCACAGTATTTTGTAATATATGGAGATATAGCTATCTCATAGAACTGGAAGGGACCCTGAAAGGTCATCGAGTCCAGCCCCTGCCTTCACTAGCAGGACTAAGTACTGATTTTGCTCCAGATCCCTAAGTAGCCTCCTTAAGGATTGAACTCACAGCCTTGGGTTTAGCAGGCTAATGCTCAAACCACTGAGCTATCCCTCAATAAATAAATGTGGAGGCTCCAACATGGTAGTGGGGAGCACAGGCCACTGGTTGCGTGGAGGTGGGAGATTACCCTGCAGCCTCCCTGCACCCCACCACGGGACAGGGAATTGGCAGTGAGGTTGCACCCAACCCTGACACAGTGCAAGGGCCAGGTCTGCCCCAGAAACAGCCTGGGGCCCTTTTCCCCTGTGCAGGTGCACCAGGTGTGGGTGAGGAGGCTCAGCCCGGCAGCAGGATCCAAGTACAGAGGGACTTAGTGTAGAGGGATCCAGGTGGAGGTAAGAGATTTCTCTGTGGGGCAGTCTGGGGGCGGACGGCTCAATGGGAGATCTGGATGCACAGAAGCTCATTGGGGGGTTCCAGGTGCAGGGGCAATGCGGCTCTGCAGAGGATCCAGGTGTAGGTGGTTGAAGCTCAGTGGGGAGGGTGTTGAGGGGGCTCATTGGGGTGGTGCAGATGCAGGGAAAGTGGGGTTTGTCAGGGTGAGGGTTCAGTGGGCCTGCTTAACAGGGAAGCCCCAGCTTCTGCCAAGGGGATACCACATGCTGGGCTCCAGCTTTCCCCCTGCCTCTGCTTCCCCCATCCCTTTCTCTTCCCCATCCCATGCCCCTTCCCCACTGCTCCATCTCCTCCCTACTCCACCCCATTCTTTCGTCCCTGCCTCTTTCCCCCTAGCCCCAGCCCCAGCCCCAGCCCCAGCCTGCCTTTCCCCACCATAGGCACTCACTGTTGTACACAGAACAGGATGGCACGCAGCAGGGGAGCTCTACCAGAACTACGACCCAGAAAGTGGCATCTTCTGAGCAGCACCCTCTTTTTTCAGCCATGCAGCTCTGCGCTTTCAGAAATGGGGTGAGGCAGTGGCATGTGACTCCGTGTACCCCCAAGCCTTGCCTCTGTTTGGGGGCAGTGCCCCCCAAACTAAGCCCGTGAGTGTTCTCAGCTGCCACCCACCTCCCTTTGCTTCTTGGTCACTTTTGAGGGAAGCAAAGAAATGTGCAGGGGATCTGTTTTAATTCCCCCAGGAATACCCCACACAGAACCCCCACTGCCCAGTGCCCCTCCCCCAGCCCATCCAGAGACCCACTCCCTCACGTTCTTCCTGCCCCCAGTCACACTCACCAGCCTGCTGGAATTGACTATGTCCATGCATGGGTTGAGCCTGCAGCACTGCTGGGGCTGGTCAGGGATCCCTCTGGCCCTCGGAAGCAGCACAACCAGCCAGGACAGAGTGGGAGCCGGCCTGCCCCAGCCAGGCTCCTTCAGGACCCACATGCCTGGAGGGGCCCAGCAGGGCTGTCCCTAGATATTGTGGTGCCTATGCAGCCCCCCCATAGGGGGATCAGCTGGATCCAGGCCTCAGAGGGAAGGGGGTCTGGACCCAGGCCTCTGCAGGGGGGGAGGCTGTGCCCAAGGTCTATGGGGGGCAGGAGTAGAAGTAGGCTTGGGAGGGCAGGGGGAAAACCGCCCCCCAGCACAAGGCAGTGGAGTGGCTGGGAGCCGGCAGAGCAGAATGGGTTGGAGCCAGGTCACTCCACTTCCTGGCGCCTGGTGATTGCAGGGCGGGTCCAACCCCGCACTCACGGGGCGGCAGGAGGTGGAGTGACCTGGCCACAACCCTCTCCGCTCTGCTTTCCTGGCTCCCAGCCTTGGGACTGGGGGCAAGGGGGAGCCGCCCCCCAGCACTCACCAGCGGGATGTAGTTCAGGCTAAAAGGTGGAGTGGAGGTGTGGCTGGGGCAAAACGGGTGGGAAGAGGCAGGGCGGAGCATGGGTGGGGGCAGCTTTCCTGGCCAGCTCAGCTGGCAGGGGGATTGGTCTGGAGGCTGGAGCAGTAAGTCCAGACAATGGGGCCCCTTCTGAGTGTGGGCCCAGTACCATGGTGCCACTGGCACCATGGTAAACCCAGTACTGCCTCCATGGAGCCGTGAGCATGGATGTGTATTTGACATAGTTCACTCCTGTCCTTGAAGCCTGTCCCTTCTGCAGCATTAGGGAGACCCTGATGCACATTTTACCTTTAGTGCAGCAGGTTTCAGCCCGTTTTATGGCTCCTCCTGGACCTTCTTTTACATTTTTGGCTGCACTTCTTCCCCCACCTCTTTATATATGCACACCTCATCCATGTCCCCGGAAAGTCATGGGACCTCCTCATCAACTTCCTCCTAGCGATGGCCAAGGTGGCCATCTAGAACACCAAGGAGAGGATGTTGGCTGAGGGGGTTCTCTGTAACTGTAGGGCCTAATTCAGATCCTTCTTCCATTCATATATCTGGGCAGAGTTCCGCTGGGCCACATCCACCTTGCTCCCTTGACAGCTTTGAGGAACAGTGGGTGCTGTCCAGGGTTCTCTGCTTGGTGTCCCCTTCAGGTTCCCTATTTTTGACCCTTTGGCCTTCACAACCATTCTTTTTTTTTTTTCATTGGACCCTGTAATTACTTGAGTTTCTGGGCTCTCTGGATTCTCCCTGGAACCCAGTAGGAACACCCTTTTGCAGCTGGCCGGCCTGACTTTGTCACACTACTGAAAGGTCAGCTGTGGATGTTTTCCAACCTCACAACATATCTCAGTAACAGATATAGCAATACTTCATAACTTCACATTCAATTATAGTATATAGAATTCAACAGGATATTAAGGTCCAACAGATCAAGACTTTTAAAATGATACCTCAGAAGGCACGCATTGTACAAAACATATCATAATCACGGGGCAGTGGTGAATATCGGGGTTCCAGCATGCTACTTTGTGGTACTGAGTGTCACAGAGGTCCAGTTTGAGACATATTGAGATTGCAGCTGGATGTTCAGGGAGAGATATTGGAGAGACACTGAAGATGGATAGGGAGATGTGGAAGTCATCAATATAGAGTTGATAGCAAACCCTGGAGAATGACTCAGAGATATGGAGGGATGGCAGAAAGGGATTGAGAACAGGGTCCTGTAGAGAACACTGGCAGAGAGAGGGAAGAAGGAAGACGATGGGAAAGAGAAAGAGTAAATGGATGAACTACCAAGTGATATGTGGCAGCAATGAACAGGGTTAAAAGACAAGATGGGGTCCCAGGCAAGAGTCTGTCATAAATGGGAAGAAGGGGCTACAACTCCAAAATGTTTGAAACCACAGAACTATATAAACCAAGCCCTAATGTGGACTCGTGGAAACCTGTCAAACAGACCCTCTGTATGCTATATAACTAGGGCCCTTTGTTTCTGGCTTTTATTTTGTTTAAAATTCCTAGGAAAGTTAGTGGTGTTTAGTACATGTATTAAAAAAAGGGGTGAAAATCAGTGGCAAAAATTAACTTCACAGTTTTCTGGGTAATTATCGGGATTAATAATGGTGAATGAGAGAACACAAAAAAACAGAAAATAGAGAAGAGGGCCAGTTGGTTAGCAGGAGAAATGGACAGGGACTATCACCCGGCTCCCTGTCCATCTTTGGGGCTGCACTCAACAGCTGGGGCCAGCAGGGGGCTCTCTCTCTAACTGGGGGCCAAGTAACAGCCTTCCACTCCCTGTGGGCCTGTTGCTGCAGTGCTTAGGTTGTCTCAGCTGCTGGGACCAGACTCCCTGGCTGTCTGGCTGCCCCACTATGCAACTGTAGCAGTCACCAACCAGAGGTTGCTCTCTTCTGTGCAGGCACCCTGTGCCTGAATACTGAATTTTTCAGAGAAATTCAGTAAAAAGCAAAAATGGAGGACCCTCTGTGTGATCTGTATAAAATTGTTAGTGACCATTTTGCTGTTTGCCTTCTATTATGTAAATATTCCTAGTAATATCTCCCTGTTTCTCTTCCTCTCACTCTGCATGTCAATGGTATTGTTCTCTTCAGTCATCAGCATAGGTGACTCAGTTTTTTAGGTAACCCCTGGAATGACAGGTAGGCTTTGTTTGACTACCTTTGACCGTAGGGTTTTCACTGAGAAGTGATATTTTTGCTTGCTCTTCAGGGGAGCATGCGTGTCCCAGATGGGCTCTGGCAACATCCCATTCGCAGGAACAAGTTCAAATACCTCATAGACCATCCCATCTGTTTGACGGGAGCTGGAAGGTAAGTAAACTGGGGGTAAGGGAGATGGTGAAAGTGGGGAAAGATGAGGGCTGGGAACATCCCTACTCTTCATGTCTAATGACTGTGATAAACACTCAAGTATTGGCTGGGAAATAAACAAGTGGAAGTGCTGCCCAACAATCTGGAGGGATTTTTCAGGGCAAGATGTTTTCCTTTGAGGTCATATGGTTTCTTTTTGGAATTACTCTTTTCCACAGGAGTTAAGTCTCACACATATATATAATCCAGGATTGCTGTGAGGAAGCCCTGCCTGTCTTTAATAGATTTGGAAGAGGATGCAGATCTCCTATAGCCTTGTGGCAGCTCCTTGTAATTTAACGTTGTATTAGTCATGCCAGGGAAGTGAAAATGTTCCAATCATATGCTGTCCTTACCAGAAATTACACGCACACATATTTTGGCACATTAGTGGCAACGAGGCTGAAAAGCAACCCCCTGATCAGTGTTATTGCAGACAGTAGTTCCTGGCAGATTCAACTTCAATGAAATGATTAAGATGGCTAAAAATATCACTGTGTCACCCTTCATTGGCCAAGTGTGACAAGATTCCAGGTATAGCCTTCATCAGGATGCACAGCATAATCCCCCCTTAGATTGTGATTAGCATTAGGAGAGAAGTGGAGTGCCTGGTGATGAGCTCAATGAGCAAGCACTTTCCTCTATTTCCTCAGGGATGTCTCATTTCTATATGACATAGCTGGAAAAGAAGATGGACAAAAGATGTCTCCAGCAAGCCCTTTAGCTGAACCACATCGTTATGATTCATCCACGACTAGTGCTGTGAGTGCTAAAGTTTGATAAATCTTTCTCATTTCATTTGAGCCCTTGAACATAGCGATCAAAAGATTTCTTCACCAGTCTCAAACCCTCCTGATTCTTCTTTACCTTTCCCGGTATTAATGTATGTTTAAGAGCAAGATATTCATAATAATAGTCACTGTGGGAATGGTGGGAAGTGTAATTCAGCTACTCCCTTTCAGCCTGTCTCAGCTGGAGTGCCTGCAGAGAATGGTGCAAGAGCTCTGGTTTTGTGGGATTTCAGTTCAAACTCTATCAGGTCTAGCTTTTTCCAGCCATAATTGTTTTAATCAATAATATAGCCACACTAACTGTAAGGGGGGGGGGGGGGCACAGCTGTCTTGCAGGCATCACTACAGAATGCTGTGCTTCTATTTTGAACTTTTCCATTTTGGTGTGGCTATAAAGATTTTAAATTTGAACCAGCTTTAGGTTTAGATTTAGGGGTGAATTTTCATTTGCACTCTGCATTGCTCTAACTCTGTGAGAGTTTGGCTGATGTTGGTCTGTGTTGGATTTAGGCCTGATTTCCCACCCAGCACAGTCTTTTAATCTGTTGCCCTTTGATCTAATAACTCACTGCCTTTTTGGTGGCTATACAATTTCTTCAGCAGCAGAAAACCTCCCATATGACAGCTGGAATTCAGACACACATTTATTTTATGTCATTAATTTACATTTATTTTAGATTTGTGAAGTGCACCAATCATCTAGGTTCTGAATTCATACATGGAGAAATGGGAAATCAGTACAGAAAGCTTCTGCATAAGGCTTGCTCTCTAAGCAACCACAACAAATATCCCTTCTAGGGACAGTGGGGGTTTGTGCGCAGCTTTTACCGATGCATTTCGTGTTTTGATGTTTCCGTTCTGTCCTTCACAGACAAGTGCAGCAGATAGCCTTGTCCCTGAAGAATTTCACATTGTGAAGAACAAAGGAGTCCTGGGCTTGGAGTATTATGATGAGTGAGTGCTTGTATGGTTTCAGAGAATTCTCCTCAAGGTTTAATGGCCTGCCTTGCACTATAGAGTGGGGCAAGGTAACAAGGCCAAGAACACTGGCCAAATATATGCAACCTAATCAAGGGGTGAAAAGTATAGAAAGTGTGGTTTAGCAGTTGTGTTAACAGCATATCTAGAAAAACGGCTGCAGAAGAGATGTCAGGCAACACCTGCCCCTGCAGAGCTGTCTGAGCAATGCCCTTGCATCCATTGCTGTGTGATGGCTAACGAGGGCCAAACCTCTCTTTTTTTTTTTGTTCCTCTGACTACCTCTCAAGAACTGGGCTGTCAAATGTATTTCTGGTTGGGTCTGAATGTGGCAGTAGAAATCTAACGAGACCACAGAATTACAGACATATAGGACTGGAAGGGTCCTCAAGAGATCATCGAGTCCTGTCATTTGAGGGCAATGCTGAGAGACTCCTCAAAGTCTTTGTTGGCTTTTGTATGAGTTTAATTGGAATGTGTCTGTCTTTTTACACTCTATCTACCTTTTAGAACTGCATTCTGCAATAAAGCTAGAAAGATTCTCTCATCCTACATAGTGGATCTTTGGTGCCACAGTTGAAATCCTGAAGCTACATCCTCAGGTTTTCCACCTTTCAGTCCTCCTGGCTGTGAGGCTTGAATTGAGTTCACCAAACCTTGACCAAAGAATTCTAGAGAGAGTCCTTTTAAACCCTCAACACCATGCCTTAAATTTGTTGGAGTCTCGTATTCTGTTCCTTCTTTCTCCATCAGGGAATACAAGATTGAGATTAGGAATTAAATCCCAGACTTCTGAGTGGCAGAATATATAATGTTAATATAAGTAATAATAATAATAATATTAGTATTGTGTGTTATACTTTTTTATTTATTTGTATTATGGTAGCACCCCCGACATGCACCAGAAATCCATTGTGCTATGTGTTGTACAAACACAGAACAAAGGGGCAGTCCCTTCCTCACAGAGCTTACATTCTATACAGCACCTTTGAGGCAGTCCTGAATTCCACAGCGAAGCCAGAATATTGTCTGAGGCAGGTTTTAAAATTTATGTTTGTTTTACAGTAAATACACAACTCTACTTGAAGATAGTGAAAATAGACTGCGGCTATTCCCATCCATGTGAGTACTGCCCTGCACCATGTTGCTATTAGAAAAAGTGACAGTATGTATTTAATTTCTATGTAATACCTTATAACATTTTATATAAACTTGTCATAGCTTCCTACTCAGATTACTTAGCGTTCATAAACTGAGAAGCATGAACCCTCTAAGCTTAATTGCCAGCTTAGATCTGATATCGCTGCCACCAGCCAAAAATTCCAGTGTCTTGGCTCACTCTGGTCTCCCCAAAACCTTCCCTGGGGGACCCCAAGACTCAGAGGCTCTGAGTCTCACACCAAAGGGAAAACAACCTCCTCCCTTGTCTCCTCGTTATCTCATCCCAGCTTTCCCTCCCGGGTTATCCTGGGCGATACTGTACTTAACCTCCTTGAATGCAAAACAGAGAAGGCAATTTACCTTCCCCCTCCTTCTTCCCTGAGGCTATGCAGATTCAAACTTAGTCAAGCTAACACAAAGAGATTTTGCCCTCCCTTTGTTCCTAGCCTACCCAGAGAAACTCAAACAGGTTTTAAAAAGAAAGCTTATATAAGAAAAGAAAGAAAAAGACATAAAATATTCTCTGTATCAAGGTGACAATAATACAGGATCAATGCTTAAAAGAAAAAATAAATAAAGCCTTATTCAAAAAGAGATACAATTTAAACATTCAGCAACTACACACCAGTAAATACACCAAAAAAAATAACAGCTATTGTTTTTCTATCTTTGTACTCACAACTTTGAAACTGAAGATAGAAGCTTGAGATAGAAAACCCCTCTCATAGCTGAGAGCCAGACAAAAGACACAGACCCAAACATTCCATCCCTGAGCTTTTAAAAATCCGGTTTCCTGATTGGTCCTCTGGTCAGGTGTTTGGTTTCCTTTGTTAACCCTTTACAGGTGAAAGAAACATTAACCCTTAGCTATCTATTTATGACAAAACTAATGGCACTTCTTTTCTACCATGGAATTTTAGGAAACCATCTGGGAGATTAGAGGTCATCCAGCTGATGAAGGTGATGGACACCATGCTGGAGAAGGCTGGAATAGATGATGAGCAAATTGGGATAACAGGACCTTCGCAGGTAATGTCTTGTAAAAATCCTGAGAAATAATATCTCCTCTACACTAGAGTTTATCCCCTGCAATATTTAAGGGGTATCCCAGTTGTTTAATTCTAATGCTATATGCTACTGTGGATCTTGCTTCTCATCCTGGTACTACTAATGGAGACTGTTCCTTGTTGAGGGTACCCTCTTGGGATTTGGTCTGATTTATGAAGACTGACAGGTTGGCTCCAGGGCATTAGTGTTGGACTTTCTTGGTGCAAATGTTGCCAACGGGATGTGTTTTGAATGGCTAGTGTGAAAGAATTAAAGCAGCAGATTCCCAATCTCCTGATTGTGACTACACTACTGATGCAAATTGACTGGAGATGTTAAATACTGGGCCTTCAGAAGCCTGTCCAGGCTTGAAATAAGATGTCAGAGACTCTCCCTATCTTAGGGCTGTCTTCAGGCTTTCCATGTACAGAAATGGGGCAGATTTGGACATAGAAGGTGAGACATTAAAAAGCACTCAGTATCTGCCTAACTGTTCCCATTGGAGTTAACAGAAGGCTCCCATCGACTTTGATGGGAGCAGAGTTAGGCCAGTTCTGAGCACTTTTGAAAACCATACTACTGAACTCATGCACAATGACTCCTTCTCCAGTTCACTCTGCATTACCATTTTCTTCTGAAAAAGAAATCTATCACAAGGGTTTTGTTTTTTAAAACCAAACTTTGTCCAGGATTCCTTCATCCCAAAGTCATTGCTGTCAAGGAGTAAATTCCTTGAGAGAGCCTGCAAATATCCTGGTTTTGTTTTTTGCCAGTTGCACAATGTATTGGAGGTGTTGAAGACAGAGCAGAACATTTACAACATAGTGTTCCATGAGCTGATTCGACAGGTCAGTGTGGATTGTGCAGAGAGAGGAGAACTGCTTTCTAAGCTTAGGTGAGAATTCACAGAGTTCTCTTTCAGATTATGGCTGTGTTCTGACTTGCCTGGTATTTCATAAAACCATGTTGCCTCTGGGAATGTTAAGAATAATTAACTGTCACTCTCCTCCGCACCACTGCCCTGTTCTCTATAAGTGATGTCTAGTGGGAGAAGCTGTGAGTAGGATAGCTGAGAGCTTCTTTGTGATAAAGGTTCTTACACCATTCTTTCACAGATCCTGTATTTGGCACAACTGAATAATCCTAGAATGTTAAAATCCTGGCTTCAAATGCTAGGAAGTTTATATTATAGAAATTTCCATACTCAGTGAAAAGAGAACTCTTCTATTAGATACTGGATTAGCAGATGTGATTCTCAGACAGGGAAGACAATTTTGCCAGTTTACTGTCTCTATCTGTTACAGGCAGAGGTATGTGAATCTGCTGGATCGAATCCCCCAACAGATGAGAAACCTTTACAAAGAAATGATGGCACAACGAGTAATGGACAGGCACATTACAGAAGAGTTATACAACTTCAAGGAATCTGTTGGACAGCTGACCAGGTCTGAATCATGACTGATCCTCAGAAATCTACTTTCTGTACAGTAGATTTGTTGGGCGTGCTGCTTGTCCATTGTTTCTGCTCCCATGTTATATGCTGTGGGTCAGAGCAAATTAACCATCTCATAACTGTCTTACCTCTTATGCAAAGCTTTCTCCCCACATTCTTAGTACCAATCCTGTAGAACTGTAGCATAGGATGGCAGCAAAGTCTCTTCCCTTTCTTCAAATCAGAGTGGATAACAATCAGTGATTATTTAAAAAAATAAAAACCTCACATTTGTTTTAAATTTAAATTGAACTTTCTTTAAATTGAATTGAAAAATGAACCTATTTAAAAATAAATTTGAAAAAATGATAGCCTATGTTAAGACCTAAGTGAATTATTGTCTATTTAAATCATTTAAATTGAATGCAAAAAATATTAAGTAGTGAATATTTGCTGCCAAATTTTAAAGAATGTCAAACCATTGAACTGATGGTAGTCATTTCTAGGCATCTAGAACCAAAGTATGAAGTGTTAAATTAGCTTTTGACAGCAGTAGCCTTTTCTGCTTGTTCAGAGAGAATATTTTCTTCATTTTAGTTTATTCGGGTAGTTCAGTTCAATGACTAGTTCATTCAAAGTTAAAAAACCACTTGGGAGTTGAAAAATCAGGAAAGCTTGTTTTCCTCTTCCAAGCTATGAATAAAAACTAGGTGTGGGAGGATGAGATTTACTAGTTCTAAAATGTTGAAGGACCTAGTGACCAGAAACAGTCAGTTCAATTCATTAAATACAAATAATACTGTCTTTGTTTAATACATTGGTTAATTTTAAATGCAAAACGTATTTTGATAAACTTTTTGATTTTTTTGGCCTATTTCAACATATTTTAAATAGTTTTAATTAATAAATAGAATGCTGTTTTGGTGCATTTTTAATTGAATTTGAATTTCCATCAGTACAGAGTTTGACACAAATCACAAGTAAATAATTAATCATCATCTAGTAAATACGAAATGCATTATTCACCATTTCTAACTTTAAAAATGGAAAGCTAAGAATCAGAATAAATGTACGGTAAGCTATATTATTGCTTAAATGTGTATAGGTATGGTGTATCTTCCTTGTTTGCAAAATGAAGCACTAAACTTAGTGTAAGGACTATATTTAGTTGCAAATCAATATGTTTTCTGTTACCAATCAATGAGAATCAACCTTTCTTTAGGAAAATAACTAAAAAGTACTAATACAAAGCATGATTAAAGTTGATGATTTAAATCAAGGTTTTCTTCTTGCTAATTTCAATCATGATTAAAATCCATCCATCTTGTTTGAAATGTTATGCAAAGCTGTCTGCAGAGGGAGAGCTTTAAGCAAAATGTGTGCACAAGAAGACCATAGAGTTTTGTGTGCACTGGAAGGACATAAAGATCCTTTAAGATGAGATGATGGACTGTTTGCAGAAGGGAAACACACAGGACAGCTAAGGGCACTCTAGATTGAGATTGGTAAGTTGACTCTGAATTGTTCTGATTGCAGCAGGCTGTGAAATGACTGTTCTGTGCTATTCCAGTGAGCTATGCGAGGTCCGGGAACATGACGTCAGGGTGACGAGAGAAGCAGAACGGGCCCATGAGGAGCTGGCTGATGCAGTGCGGGATGCTGAGCTGAATGCAAAGTGAGTTCCTTCAGCCCAGGGAAGGTTGGAGCATATGGTGTCTTTGAGTTGAAGGCAAAGCACATATTTCTTGTATTGTCTCATAGGTGATGTGGTCCAGTGTTTACTCTCTGTGGGAAAGGATGTGGCACACTGATTTCTCTCTCTTTAGGGCATTGTAGAGGGGGCGTGGAATATTGATTTCTCTCTCTGTATAGGAAACTGGTTATTTCTGTGCAGTATATCCAACTCAGTATACTGCACAGAAATTTCTCTAATAGTGCCAAATTTCTCAAAGGGAGAAGTTGTTTTAATGTTTCAAGTTTTAACCATTAAAAGTCCTTTGTATTTGTTGTCTGTGTATTTTCATATTTTAATGATTTTTAGTAAGTACTGCCCCCTCCTTGTCCTCCCAGTTCTGAGTTCCCTGTCTGTTGACAGTCTGCAAAAAACATCACAGACCTCAATCTCTGAGTGGCCAACTGGTGCAGAGTGTGTCAGACTCCTGCATTGAGTTCTGAAACACCTGACCTAGGGAAGGTTGCATTATGAATAGAACAGTCAGCCAAAGCCCAGCACAGACTTGTCTCCAGACTTGTTGGGAACTCACAGTGGGAATATCAGTGAAAGGGATTGTCAAGGTTTTTTTCCCCCACTTTGAACTTTAGAGTACAAATGTGGGGACCTGCATGAACACTTCTAAGCTTAATTACTAGCTTAGATCTGGTAACACTGCCACCAGCCAGAAATTCAGTGTCTGGCGCACTCCCTGTCCCCCACAAACTTTCCTCCCTGGTTGCCTTGAGGGACTCACCAATTCCCTGGTGACACAGATCAAACCCCTTGGATCTTAAAACAAGGAGAAATTAACCATCCCCTTTCTTCCCCACCAATCCTGGTGAGTCGCAGATCCAATCCCTTGGATTTTAAAACAAGGAAAATCAATCAGGTTCTTAAAAAGAAAGCTTTTAATAAAGAAAGAAAAGTAAATCATCTCTGTAAAATCAGGATGGAAAATACTTTACAGAGTACTCAGATTCATAGCCTAGAGGAAACCCCTCTAGCCTTAGATTCAAAGTTACAGCAAACAGAGGTAAAAATCCTTCCAGCAAAAAGAAACTTACAAGTTGAGAAAACAAACTAAGATAACACGCCTTGCTGGCTAATTATTACAAGTTTGAACATGAGAGACTGATCTAGACAGATTTGAGAGACTGATTGATTCCTGTCCCTCTCAGTCCCGAGAGCGAACAACAACAAAACAAAAAAGCAATCAAACAAAGACTCCTCCACCAGATTTGAAAGTATCTTTGCTTGATTGGTCTTGGTCAGGTGTCAGCCAGGTTTACTGAGCTTCTTAACCGTTTACAAGTAAAGAGACATTAACCCTTAATTATCTGTTTATGACAGGGCTTATTTGGGATTCAGGGAAAGGAGCGTTAGATTGCAGGCCGTAGAGTGGTAATTGAGGAAAGGATGTGGCGAAGCAGTATTTGAGAAATGTTTGGAGCTGTGGAAAGATAAAAAACTAGTTAGGAGGAGGGATGTGGATTCCAGTAGTGTACCTCCGTCATCTTCTATGCAGTGTAATTGTAGCATATCAGTCTCAGGATATTAGAGAAACAAGATGGGTGAGTAATATCTTTTATTAGACACCTTTTGTTGGTGAGATAGAACAGCTTTGGAGCCACCAGAGCTTCTTCTAGGTCTGGGAAGATACTCCGATTAAATTGTAATAAATTAAGTAATAACTATGCTAAACAATCTGTTCCCCTTGCCTTTAGCATGTCTTCTCGCCAGAAATTGGTCCATAAAAGATCTGTATTACCTCACCACACCTTGTCTCTCTGTCTCTTCTCTAGTCTTGTAGAAGAAATCGTGAGTTGTATGAGTTAACAAAGAGCGAGCTTGGATCCGCTGCTCCAGTTAACCCAGAAAAAGAATCTGGAGCTCACTACATATGACCTGGCAATGAAGGTAGGTACAGACAGCACATGGAGGACACGCCTTACTGCAGATACAAACCATTTGTAACTAAAACTCCTGCTCCAGGATTTCCAAAGGTTTTATTAACTGAAATCTTGTGCTCCAGACCTGCAAGACGGCTTTTCCCAGGGACTACTGCTTTTTGGCCCTTTGTAACTGTGGAAGACTGACAGATATATATTGCTTTTCTGGTGCTAATCTCAGGCTCAGTCAGAGGATTTCATTTGAAATCAGAGAGTGGCTTGTGTTTTTCCAGAAATAGTGTCATAAAATGCTTTCTTGACATTTCTCAAAGTTTAGATTATCAACCCAGATTCCTAGACTTTTCTGTAATTTCAGACTATATTTTACTTCTTTTTCTACTGTGTCCACATTGGTGGTCTCTTATTTTATCCATTCAAGTTAAACATTTGCTGTGAGAACTTCTGGAGTGTCTGGTAGTTTTCAGGTTGTTCCTTAGAATAGGCAGCATTAGTTCTGCAGAAACAGAGTGGGAACACATTTTTTTTTTGGCTCTCTGAGTTTCCATGAGCAACATTATTAGTCCTTCAAAGTACATCTGTTCAGAGTTATTGGAGATGGCTTGATATGTTTACATTTCCTTTTGATATTTTTCCTTTTAAAGATATTAATGTCCAGATTTCCTTCATCTTTTGCTCATCCTGGGTAGTACCTTACTTCATCTCTTGAGACTATTTTTACGAAGAAATACAACATGGAAATATGGTACAGATATTTTTGATATATGTGGTACTATCAATAATGCCATATGTGGTTTCTATTACAGTTTAACTTTAAAAGGCACATTATCCTGTATGACAAAGTCCTCCTCTACCTTGGTGGGTCTGCGCTATTGGCAGATTTGCTCACCTCAGTGATCTCCCCCACAGTCTGGATCAACTCATCCTGTGTCTGATCAGGAGTGGAGGTTGGGGGGAACCCAGGGCCCGCCTCTACTCCGTGTTCCAGCCCAGGGCCCATGGTTTGCAGGTGTCTATAGTGCCTCTTGTAGCAGCTACATAACAGCTACACCCGGGCTACTTCCCAAGGCCTCCTCCAACCTTTTTATCCTCACCACAGGACCTTCCTCTGGTGTCTGATAACGCTTGTACACCTTAGTCCTCCAGCAGCACACCCCTCTCAGCTCAGCTCCTTGTGTCTCTTGCTCCAGCTCCTCACACGCACTTCTCTCTCTGGCTTCTCCCATCTGACTGGAGAGAGCTCCTTTACAACCCAGGTGCCTGATTAGCCTGCCTTGATTGGCTGCAGGTGTTCAATCAGCCTGTCTGCCCTTGAGGGTTTCTAGCAAGTTCCTGACTACTCTAGTGCAGACCCTGCTCTGGTCACTCAGGGAACAGAAAACTACTCACCCAGTGACCAGTATATTTGCCCTCTACCAGACTCCTGCACCCCACTGGCCTGGGTCTGTCACGCCTGATAGTTTGTGCCTGAATTTGAGTAAGTTAATGCAAATTTACAGTCCATTGTTATTTGACCAAAGTTATTGCCTTCCAGAGAGCTCCACTAAGCTTCAAACCATGGCCTTTAGTTGGTCTACTGCCGCTTTTACATACAGGAGCCATCTGCTGGGATGTAATCGAGCATGGGCTCACCATTGTTACTTATAAAATACTCGGATACCTTGCATATCATGTGGAATAAAAGCCAAAAGTTACTGAGCAGTCCTTTAAATCTCCATCCCTACTAGCTGGGATATGTTGGGCTTTGGCCATCCTTCATCACACAGTGAAGCATTCTAAGGAGGTTCCTGCTGGCGTTTAAGCTCAAGTGAGGTAGTGTGGTAAGGAAGTTCTCTCCTCCTCAAGGAGTGTTCTTGGATTGTTAGATTGTGGATCAAACCAATGACAGTAGGTGGCTTTACCACATACTTTGGTTCTGCTGTTGTCGCATGCTGTTCATTTATTCACTATGGTGGCCATTGGCACTTAGGTAGCCATTTTTTATGGAGTTCTGTTCTACAAACTGTTCTCTGTGAGGCCTGTGACAGCAACGTCTATTCAGATCTTTCGCTCCAGATAGCAAGGCTGTCATGTGTCTGGTGATGAGGGGAGACAGTTGTCCAGGGCCTGGGTTTTCAGTGGAAGGTGGGCTTCTCAATGGGTCTGCACAGCAGGATGTGTGTGATGCGCAGCAGTGCTGGTAAGAGACTGGTCTATATTTCCTGGCCCTTTCTTATGCCATGAGTCAGGGTTGAAATGGTTGATGCCCCTCTTGTATGCTGTGGGGGGTCAGTACTCACCAACCACTTTGGACAGGGACGGTCTGCCAGTGTTTGAGTACAGTACCTAGCAATAATATGTGCAACAGGATTAGTTCACACTAGTGCCACCTGCTCCAGTGGGGAGTCAGCCAGGAGCAGGTGTTGGGAAGACACAACGAGCACTCACTGTGACAGCAGAAGGGCAGCCCTGGGCCGTCCTGAGCCACTTGATAAGCCAGACAGGGCAAAAAGAGGCAACAATGGAACAGGGGGCTAAAACAGTGAGGGGCAGAGACAGGGTAGTGAAAAAATTGGAGAGAGCCAAGGGAAAAGGACTGAGAACAACTGCAAAATTAGATGAGGGATGTTTGAAAGAAAAATGAGATGGGGCAGATATATGAGGGGAGCAGCAAATGGGAGGAGTAACCCCAAGCGGGGAGCAGAGGCAAGGAAAAGCAAGGGCAAACATTGATGAGAAACAGAGTCAAGGTGAGAGGGTGAGTCCTACAGTAGGGGAGGCAGGGCTAGAAGAGATAGCGGCCTCTCTGGAGATGTGGGGTCACTGTAGGGGACTGGTCACAGGAAGGCAGAAGGTTACCTGTCCTGGCCCTGTAAATCCTGTCACAGCTCTGCCAATAGTCTCTTACAGCTTAGAGAGTGCTAGTGTGAAGTCAGCTTTTCAGGGTACGTTTCTTACACAGTGGAGCTTGGGTCAGTTATCTCCTGAGTTGTTCTCTAACCTTCTCACCACTCCCAAAAAAGCCGGTATAAGTAACTGTGTTCCTTGCAGGTGATCGAAAGAAACCAGCTCACGTTGTCTCGCAAGCTCTATGTTAGTGAAAAGGCATGGACCAAAGTCATCAAACACTTCATAGTGCTTCTGGGATCACAGGTAGAGTCCTGTTTGTGATGTATGACTGTGGTGTGGAGAAGGCTATGTTTGAAGAGCTTGTGTCTGTGCAGGGTCCATCTGTCTCAGTGCAGAATTTCATGTTTCCCAGTTACTATTTGAACTTTAAAGTTTTGGCTCAGGTTTGAATGAATGGTATGGTTTGAATAGGTTCTCTATCTCCCCCTTTCTCTTTCTCTCTGTTCCTCTCCCTGCTGTTCCTTTTTTCTCCTCTCCCATCGCTCTGTCCTCAACTTTCTTCATCTCTCTGTTTTCCCTTCTCTTCATGGCTTTTCCTACTTTGCTCCCTCTGTTCATCCTCAGAAGACCAAGCCAAATCAATGCTAGTGTAATTGTATCCTCAACAGTGCTGGCCCGGCACATTTGCCTTCTGATGTTTCAGCACAAATACAAAACTCCGGTGCTGAACTGAGTCATGTGTGCCTCAGTCCTAATGCCACTAGTGAAATGTCCAGCTTCCAAGGTCATTGTGTATGCTGTGGAACTGCAGAACATTTTCCAGCTAGCAGTCTGTGAAGTGGGTACTTCTTCAGACATCTGAGTGGTCATTGTTCTGATCCCAGTGAAATGGAAGGTCCCTTGTCTTATGGCTCTCCCATTCTTTCTTGTGATGCACACAGGACACAGCAGACCTTTCCGATTTGCAGGAGATGACTGAGCAGTTCAGGGAGCTGTTGAACCGCATTGGAATTGAAGTGGAACATGCTGAAAACTCCAGCAGGGAGAAGTTGCGAATGGTTCAGGATGGCCTCACCAAGTGGATGCAGTACTTCCAGGACAATGTTTTGTGAGTGTCCAGGAGTTACTGTTTAATTTAGGCAGTGGTACACTAGCTACCTCCACCACTTTTATGTGACAGAAAATTGCAGTACACCAAACCTGGCAGCCCGTATTCAGGCAAAACCACCATTAGTTGGAGGATTTGGCTCACTGGGTGCAAGCTGCATACACCTTACCATTGTTCTGTTAGGTTTGACATCTGTTTATTTTGAAAACCTTGTCCACAGTTGAAATCTGTCAGCTCCAGTATGGTGATGTAGACTTCTGTTCATGCCTTCTGCAATAATTCTGTCTTACTCGCCCCGAAGAGCAGAAAACAAAAGATTTCACAGTAAACTATGAGATCTGTTTGTTTGTTACCATGAGGATTTTGAAGCAAATGGGGAGAAATGATCACCTAAGATGAAACATTACTAAAATACAGGCATTCAAGATAACATCCACCACCTCAGAGGCAGTGTAGCTTGTAAGGTTTTTAGACCATCTATTTGTGCTGTGTTTTTTCAATGCCGAGTACAATGAGGTCCTGGTTCATGACTGGGGCTCCTGGGCCTTCCACAATGCATGTAATGAATAATAATAATGACAAGGATAAAGGATGATTGTCTCTAAATAAAGGGAAAAAAGAAATAATAGATCCTGTCTACTGGAAGGACTATACTACAGCCCAAGTGCTAATACACACTAAGGGCTTGTCTACACTGGCAAGTTTTATCAGCAAAAACTGGCTTTTGGAGACAAAACAGCAATAGCATACACACTGCAGTGTGACTTTTTTAAAAAAAACAAAACGCCAACTTTTAACGACAAAAAACTTCCATCCCTGTGAGAGACTTTTGTCTTTTCTCCTCCCTTTATTGTTGACAAACATGAAGTGTAGACACTACAGGGTTTTTTTTGATTTTATTGGCCTCCAGAAAGTATCCCACAATTCTCATGCTGCTAGTTTGAACTTTGCTGCCCTGCAGCCATTCCCCCCCCCCCAAACCCCCTGTGCAACTCCGGGAATTAATCAATATTCCGCCCGGGTCCCAGAGGAGCTTCCCAGGTAGCATAGTCGCTATGCCACCAACATTCCGCTGACTCACTGAAGGTTGTTGGATACTGATCATTATAAGTGGAGCAGAGTCTGTCAGTGCAAGTACCCATTAGGAATCAGTGAATATATGGGGCAAATTTCTATAGGCTTGGCGAAAGCTGAGATTAGGACACGCATCAGTACAAGCGCAAGAATAAAACGCTGAGCAATGTACCATAAGCAGACCGAACCACACTCCGTTGTCACCTAAGAGTGCTCTTCTATAATGGAGCTTGAATGTCAATCTCTCAATTACCCCACCTCCATCACCGATAGCCCGTCTCGATACTTCCAGGCAGCAGAAAATGGAAACGCCAGCTGAAATTCTGGGGGATGAAAAGTTGACTTCCTAAATGAGTATTGGTCCTCCCAACAGGATCGGCCCGGTTCGGCAGGCAGCATGAATCTTTTTCCACATCAGAAATGTCTCATATGGGAGAAAGCATTGAGACTCTGGGTAAGTTGCTGTTGCTTTGCTAGAATCTAAACGTGGGACGTGTACGTGTTCTTACTGGACATGCCCTGTTGCTAAATCTTCATGCCAACAGTGCAGATGACATCGAAACGATGTCGGATCCTCCAGACTAAGCTCTGGAAGTCCAAAGCTACTGTAATACGTGCCACAGTTCCAGGAATTGCACCTTTATTCCCCATTGTAGAAAACGTTGTACCTCCATTACAATCAACTGGAATTGGACCAAACAGCACAATAGCTAGCTGCATATAGACCAGTGTGAAACCACACATTCAGCATTTTCCCTATTTTTCTGGTCACCCAACATGAGATACCACAGTGGCCCCTGTGAAGAGTGTGGATAATTAGAAGAGTCCCCTGAAAGCTCCCTGCAGCCATCCTTTTCGTCGCGGCACAACTGCCTTCCCCCACTCCGACGCTAACATGATGGTTCCGAATACGTGTGCCTGCCAGAGTCTCAAGAGAAAGTATTTTCTAGGAAAATACCTCTACTAAAATTTCAATATCATTTTGCTGGATGATAACAATTCCCTTCTTTCAGTACACTTGAATAACACACCACAATCCTAGTGGACTGGCTTGCAGATAAAAAAAAACAAGGAAAAAAAACATTCTGGGAGGTGCTGCAGCACAATGAGAGACAACCAGAATGGAAAGGGTGCCAGAGCGAAAGCAGAAGAAAAAGAATCTGCTTTTGCCAGGCAAGCGACAGCGTGGATAAACAGTTAGGAACAGACGGTGTCCAGTCTTTGGCCACTCTATACGACGCGCCATTCGGCACACCGCCTGTAAATCAAAGCTCTGGTTCATATATCGCGTCTCGTCTAGACGGGGATATATCGAACCCAGAGCGCGCTTACATCGATTCCGGAACTCCACCAAAACAAACGGAGTTCCGGATTCGACTTTGCGAGCCGCGCACATCGATTCGGCGCGGTGAAGACGGGTGAGTAACTCGATTTTAGATATTCGATTTCAGCTACGCTATTCCCGTAGCTGAAATTGCGTATCTAAAATCGAATTTCACGCGTCGTGTAGATGGGGCCTTTGATACAGCTGCAGACTGAGCAGATCTGTGGTCAGTGGCCACTGCAGCACATGCAGATGCACAATTCTTTGCCAACGCCTCCTCCCTCCATGCTCACACATTCCTTTTCACAGCACTCCTGAGTTTCCCCATCACTCCACCCCTTCTCACAGCTTGCACAATGATAGCTGGAGCTACACACAGCTGTGAGGTTTTACCCTTTTTAACAATAAATAAAGGCTAAGGTATTTAATGGTACAGCGTTTTTATCTGTGTTCTACAAAAGCGTATAGCGTTCAATTCACTCTCGCGAACAGGCTTATAAAGCATTGTGTTGCATAGATCTTGGTCCACAAAATTGTACATGGATGCACCAGGGAAGCAACTCCAAAGCAGACATGTGTTACTGCCACTCACTGTCAAAAGCAGTTCCTCAAAGCCTCTAATGTTAATAGCAGCTGTCTGGGCTCCTCTGACAGCCCTAGCATCTGGCTGTTCAAATTGTGCAGCCAAGCGCTCTGCCTCAGTACACGACACCTGAGCAAACATTTCACCCTTAGAGTCACACAGATTATTCTTAATGCAGCATGGGGCTATGACCATGGAAATACTTGGTAAGGTCTATACTATCATTGAGACACCTCCAGCGAGCTTTCAAATGGCCAATGGCGCATTTGACTACCATGTGGTACCTGCTCAGCCTGTTGTTAAAATGCTCCTTGATGCTGTCCAGGTGCCCAGTGTAAGGTTTCATGAGCCAGGGCTATAAGGGGTAAGCTGGATCTCCCAGGATTACTTGGGCATTTCCATATCCCCCACTGTGAAACTGTGGTCTGGAAAGAAAGTCCCTGCCTGCAGCTTTCTGTGCAGGCCACAGTTGCTGAAGATGCGTGCATCATGTACCTTTCCAGACCAGCCTGCACTGGTGTACATGAAACACCCCTGGTGATCCACAAGCACCTGCAACACCATGAAGTATCCCTTCCTATTGATGTAGTCAGAGGCAAGGTGATCTGGCACTAAAATTGGAATGTGTGTGCCATCAATCACCCCGCCACAGTCAGGGAAACCCATTTCTGCAAAGCCATTCACTATTTCATGCACATTTCCCAGAGTCACGGTCCTATACAGCAGGATGCGATTTATTGCTGTGCACACTTGGAGTAATACAGCCCCAACAGTGGACTTTCCTACTCCAAATTGATTTGCAGCTGACTAGTAGCAGTCTGGATTCACCAGCTTCCACACAGCGATTGCAACACACTTCTCTACCGAAAGGGCAGCTCTCAATCTGGTGTCCTTGTGTCGCAGTTCGAGGGACAGCTTAACACATAGGTCCATGAAGGTTGCTTTACGCATCCTAAAGTTCTGTACCCACTGGTCGTCATCCCACACCTGCATGACAATGCGATCCCACCAATCAGTGCTTGTTTCCCTAGCGCAAAAGCGATGATCTACTGTATGCAGCTGCTCTGTGAATGCACAAAGCACAGATAAGTTGCTGCCGTCCATATCACACTCGGAGGCCTGTGATTCATCCTCTGCTAACTTTGCAAGTAACTCTGAGAGTAACTGTGCTGCCATGTGCAATGTCCTCACGACAGCTAACAGCACGTAGGAGAGAAGTGTGGGATCTATCCTCTCTTACTGCAGATGCTGGCGCACACTATAAAAGAATGACAGTTGGAAAAAGGGTGCAAAAGGAAGCCAGAAACCTTTGGAAGGGTGGGACACAAAGCAGGGCATGACAGTACATTTTGCACATCCCAGGATGCGCCCTGCTCAGTTTTCACATTCCCATAACACTTAGTGATGGATGGTGTCGCCAGGCACTGTGGGATACATACCTACAGTCCATTGCTCTCGCTGTAGACAAAGATGCCCCAAATGTGGACATGATCTGTTGACAGTGGGAGCAAATGTAGACACGCTTTGGTGACTTTGCTTTTGTTGATTTTTCCTTGTTGACATTAGTTTCATCGAAAAAACTTGCCAGTGTAGACAAGCCCCAAAACAATACTTCTTCAGTGGCAATGCGGGGACAATACAGTCTTTCTTAAGGGGGAAAGTAGAGAGAAAACAATATAAAATGCAGTATCAACTAAGCACTTTTAATACAATGTCCTCAAATAATAACTGTGGCTTGTTTTTTAAACAAATCCTAGGTATTGAATTCTGAAATCCATTTCTATCTATGAATCCAGATTGTAGAAAACTTCCTACCACAGTAAACCTCAGAGTTATGAACTCCTCAGGAATAGAGGTTGTTTGTAATTCTGAAATGTCTGTAACTCTAAACAAAACATCATAGTTGTTCTTTCATATGTTTATAACTAAACATTGATTTAATAAAAACAGGAGTACATGTGGCACCTGAGAAACTAACAAATTTATTTGAGCATTTGTTAGTCTCTAAGGTGCCACAAGTACTCCTGTTCTTTTTGCGGATACAGACTAACACGGCTGCTGCTCTGAAACCATTGATTTAATACGGCTTTGAAACTTTACTGTGCAAAATAAAAATGCTGCTTTTCCTTTTTTTTAGTAGTTTATTTTTAAGACAGTACTGTACTATATTTACTTTTTTTTTTTCTTTTTTTTGGTCTCTGCCGCTGCTTGATTGCGAACTTGTGCTTCCAAATGAGGTCTGTGGTTGACTGATCAGTTTGTAACTCTGGTGTTCTTAACTCTGAGGTTCTACTGTATTTATCCAATAGCCTCCCATTCGTCGGGTGGAAAACCTGACCTCACTGAAGGCACTGGGAGTTTTGCCATTGACTTCAAATGGACCAAGGAGTCCACCCTCTGACTTTATAACCAGAGGTTTCTTGCTGAAAGGTTACTCTCTGACTGGTCTGACAGTGCTCTTGTTTGTTGTTTGTTTGATAATTTTTATTCTTAAATGCAAATAAGTACAATACCAAAATTTATTTTAATAGAACACCAAGGTTACAAAATGAGACTAGTCAGAAGATGTAAAATGTAATGTTCTCATAGTAACTTTAACTTGGTTATCATTCTCATTCTACTTACTTGTTGAGCTACACATTTAAAAAGTAAAATAGGAATAAAATGATTATTTTAAGAAGATTTTTTCCAGGATGATTACAGTATGAGTGAAGAACAGCATTTTGTCAGTTTCAGTCACAGTCTTACTGAGGACTAAACATCCAATACTTGTTTGCCTTCCATTCCTCCTGTGCTTGAAGCAATCTTTTTTCCTACAGGACTCCAAACACTTTTGTGATTCTAGGGGAGGGAGTGTAAGTCAGTGGTGGGGAGGAAGCCCTAAAGACCCTTTCCTTGGCAAAAAGGCCTCTGTTTCAAGTACAGGGTATAGCATGGAGCAGCACGTGCACACATTATATATTTACTTTTGCTCATTCATTCTGGTTGTAACTCACACCAGAGTTACGAACTGATCAGTCAACCACAGACCTCATTTGGAAGCAGAAGTTCGCAGTCAACTGAGGAGAGTTGGCAGTTTTTCAAAGGGACACTATTAAGGGCCCAAAAGCAAGCTATTCCGATGGGTAGGAAAAATAGAAAATGTGGCAAAAGACCACCTTGGCTTAACCATGAGATCTTCTTGCATGCCTACAAAAATAAAGGAGTCATTAAAAAAAATGGAAACTGGTCAGTATACAAAGAGGATGAATAAGGCAAATAACACAGGAATGCAGGGGAAGATTAGAAAGGCAAAGGCAAAAATGAGCTCAAACCAGCTGTGGGAATAAAGGGAAACAAGAAGACTTTTTATCAATACATTAGAGCAAGAGGAAAGCCAAGGACAGGGTAGCCACTGCTCAGTGAGGAGGAGAAACAGTAACTGGAACTTGGTGAAATGGCAGAGATGCTTAAACTGACTTCTCTTGTTTCATCTTCACTGAGAAGTCTGAAGGAATGTCTAACAAGTGAAATGCTTATGGAAGGGGGAGGTTTAGCAGAAGTAAAATAAAAAAAGAATAAGTTAAAATCACCTAGAAAGTTAGATGCCTGCAAGTCACCAGGGCCCGATGAGCATGCCTAGAATACTCAAGGAGTTAATAGAGGAGGTATCTGAGCCTCTAGCTATTATCTTGAAAGTCATGGGAGACGGGAGAGATTCCAGAAGACTGGAAAGGGCAAATATAGTGCCCATCTATAAAAGGGAAATAAAAACAACCGGAAACTACGAGCACAGTTAGTTTAACTCTGGCAGGGAAGATAAGGAGCAAGTAATTAAAGAAATCATCTGCAAACCGGAAGGTGGTAAGATGTAGGGATAAGCCAGCATGGATTGTAAAGAACAAATCGTGTCAAACCATCTGATCGCTTTCTTTGATAGGATAACGAGTTGTGGATAAGGGAGAAGCGGTGGATGGGTACCTAAACTTTAGTAAGCATTTGATATAGTCTCGCATGATATCCTTATTGATAAACTAGGCAATACAATTAGATGGCTACTATAAGGTGGGTGCATAACTGGCTGGACTGTACTCAGAAGAGTATTATAATGGCTCCACCAATCCTGCTGGAAAGGTATACAAGTGGGGTTCAGCAGGGTCTATTTTGGACCGCTCTGTTCAATACTTCATACAACGACATAGATGTTGGCATAGAAAGTACGCTTATTAGTTTGCGGACGATACAAACTGGGAGGGATTGCAACTGCTTGGAGACAGGGTCAAATTCAAAATGATCTGGACAATTGGAAGAAAGTCTGAGGTAAACCGATGAAGTTCAACAAAGACAAAGCAAGTGCTCCACTAGGAGGAACAATCAGTTTCAAACATACAGAATGGGAAGAGACTGTCTAGGAAGGAGTATGGCAGAAAGAGATCTAGGAGTCATAGTGGACACACAAGCTAAATATGAGTCAACATGTGATACTGTTGCAAAAAAGCAAACGTGATTCCTGGGATGCATTACGGGTGGTGTTGAAACGCAAACATGAGAAGTCATCTCTCACTCTACTCTGCGCTGGTTAGGCCTCAACTGGAGTTATTGTGTCCATTCGGGCACCGCATTTCAAGAAAAGATGTGGAGAAATTGAGAGGGTCCGAGAAGGAGACCAAGAATGATTAAAGGTCTGAAGAACATGACCTGTGAAGGAAGGCTGAAAGAAGTGGGTATTTAGTTTGGAAAAGAGAAGACTGAGAGGGACATGATAGCAGTTTTCAGGTCAAAAAGGGTGCAGAGGAGAGGGAGAAAAACTTGTTCACCTACTTAGCCTCTAAGGATAGAACAAGAAGCAATGGGCTTAAACTGCAGCAAGGAGATTTAGGTTGGACATTAGGAAAAAGTTCCTAACGATGTCAGTGGTTGGAGCCGAAATAGAACAGGAATGCCTAGGGAGGTTGTGGAATCTCCATCTCTGGAGATATTTAAGAGTAGGTTAGATAAATGTCTATCAGAGATGGTCTAGACAGTATTTGGTCCTGCCATGAGGGCAGGGGACTGGACTCGATGACCTCTCGAGGTCCCTTCCAGTCCTAGAGTCTATGAATCTATGAATTCAGGAGTAATGTTTCTCTTGTATCTCATCCCTTCTCACTTTCTCTCTTTGTCCCTCTAGCAGGAAAGGAAGCTTCTCTAATATGAAGGGAGAAGTATTGGAGGAAATCCTACAGGACTTCAAGAACTTGGAAAATGTAAGATTTTCTGACAAGCATATTCCCCTAGCCTACAAATGAAGCTGCTAGCAAATAATTAATATTTAGCTCTACAAATACTAAGAAGGTTAGAAATAAAGCAAGGCTCCAAGTTTATTATATAGTTGCTTAGTTTGCAACATCTTTTTCATCTTGGGCCAAAAGGATATCCATCACCTTTCTGCTGCACATCTGGGGGTGACCCAGGCAGCTGAGAGCTTTTTCTGGGATGACATGTTCATTACTTTCTTTTCAGATGTTGAATGAGGACCTGGAGCAATATGGAGGGGAAGTTCTATTAATGAAGACGGAGACTCTCAAGGCTGCTGCCAACCTGCAGAAACGTTGGACAGAACTGGGACAAACAGTGCTTAGTCGTCACAAGGACATTAATGGGGTGTTGCCTCCAGAGCTCAGGGCCATGGAAGAAATAAATGAATGTGCAAATGAGCTTTGCCAGCAGTACAGCGTAAGAATAAATGGGGAGAATGGTAAGAAATTACCCATCTTGTCATTCAATCTTTCCTTCAGTGTGTCAATGAACAAGTGACTAAAAGAGAACTAGCTGATATAATTTATTTGGACTTTAAAAAGCCTTTGACAAAGTCCCTCACAAAAGTCTACTAAAGAAAGAGGTCTTTTTTGCACAGGATGTTACTGTGTGGGAAGCCAGAGTGTGACTCTACAGTACATTAGCCTGCCATGCACTAAGTCACCAAACTGACCCTGGTACAACGCTCTGCAAGTTCTGCAATGTGCTTTGACATTCAGCTGTTTGAAATGGGAGTACATCAAAGTGCACTGTGAAACTTCTAGTGCATGGTAGTAGTGTCTGTATGGGATATTACTGTATGGGAAGTTAGTGCACTGTAAATTCACACCCTTGCTTGCGCAAACAAATGTCCCATGTAGAGAAGCTCTTAGTAGTCATCGAAACTGGTAAGAGACATAGGGGAAAAAAGTGGGACTAAATGTTCAGTTTTCATTATGGCAAAAGGTTAATAATGGGTTGCCTTGTGATTCTGTACTAGCTCCAATGTTGTGTAAGATATTTATTAATGATCTGAAGAAAGGGGTGAGCAGTGTGCTGGCAAAATCAGCAGATGACACAAAATAATTTAAATCAGTGAAATCTAAAGGGCGTCCTAATGTAATGAGGGGATTGGGCAGCACCATGGCAGAGGAAATCCAGTGTTGACAAATGTAAGGTAATACACATTGGAAAAAGTCATTTGAGAACTATTGCTGGGTTCTAAACTAATGTAACTACTCGGGAAAGAGACCAAAGTATCAATGTGAACAGCTGAATAAAACCGGTGTTCAGAGTGCAGCAGTGGTAGAAACAAACAAAATGTTAAGAAGTTATAAGGAACAGGCTAGTGATATTGAAAACATAATGCTGTAACATAAAGAAATAATATTCAATCATCTGAATACTGTGCTAAGCTCTGATCACCCTCTCCACAAAACTATGTATCAGAATAGAAGGGGGTCAGTATAGGGTGACAAAGAGTAGAGGCCTGGAGAGACTTTTGTGTGAGGAGAGATTGATATGACTGGATCATTTAGTTTAGATAAGAGGAGACCTTACAAAGATATACAGAATAAAGGTAAGTCTGATGCTCCTATTTACCCTTTCTTCTAATAAAAAACAAGGGGACAATCAGTGAATCTGAAAGGCAATGCATTTGAAAAAGGAAATCCTTTTTTCCCCATAATGCACAATCTGTGGAACTCTTTGCCACAAGACATCACCGAAGTCAGCACCTCTAGTAGGATTCAAAGAGAGCTTAAACACTTTATGTGGATAATGAGAATGTGTATAGTTACATGCAGCTCAGCAGACAGAGAATACACATTTGAATGTGCAAAATGGGTAAATGAACAGGTAATCACACCTTTGCACAGGCAGTTTCCCATTTTACACACACCTTTATAATTTGCACATACACATGCACATTTACCAGGCAGAAGTTGGGTGCTTGTGTTGAAAGTTTTGCCCTTTTATGTATGAGACATTCTTGGCAAATAAATAAATGAATAAAACCATACTGTGAAAGGCTCTATGCATAGGAATGACAGATCCTTTTTGGTCTGTCTTGATCCAGTGCTTTTGAATGAATACAAGGCTGCTGATTCTTGTGATGTTGGCCATTGCTTAGAGCTAGGAATCTAAAATTGATTGAGCTATGTAGGTAATTTATGGTCTGAACCATAGCTCCTTGAAATAAACAGAAAGACACCCATTGACTTATTGGGTTTTGAATTAGGTCCTTACTAAACAATCTGTAATTCAAGCCCGCTAAATTCATGCATAGTGTAGTCATTCCTCTTATCATAGAATTTTGAACTGCTGGATTCTGAAGCTCATTTTTCACTGACTGAAGGAATACAGATAAAGTTTCCTCTTTTCCCCCCCAGGGGTAACCAGGATTTTGACAGGTTTAGTGAGCAGTATGGAAGATTGGACATTCAAGATGCTAACCAACAAGCGAGGATCTGTCATGCATGAATCTGATTGGCTGAAATTGTTTCGAGTGATTCCTGATTGGCTGACCCAGGTGGCTGCACTGATGACAGTTATAGGTTCCGGCCAGTCTCATGAGGATCGGAGCAATAGAAAGCCTCATGTCTCGTAAGATAGGTCCTTGCCAGTATTGTTCATTCTTCTCTGGGGCTGTTCTGATACAATTTGCTCTTCTCACATGCTTGGATAAATGTTCTCATGTGGTGGACGCTGTCTGGAACAGGAGGTTGGTAATGGGCTACAGAGCCTTTCACCTCGAGGCCACTGGCTGAAATTTGGTTCAGATGGGCAATGATTAAATGTCATTCCCACCTGATGGCTGTTTGGTAATACCTGTGAAACGAGTTGTGTACAGTTCCTAGTACATGTGTCCCCATCACAGCTGACATTTCCTTGGCAATCTTGGAGTTAGAAGCCAAGGATCAAATGCACCTCAAAGCCTGACCTCTCCTCTCACCCCCTGGAAGTGGTCCCTCCAGGTGAGGGATGAAGCAGATTGATGGGGCAGTGTGAAGAATCGTGCTGCTCATGGTTTACCTGTTAGATGGTAAAAAAGGAATGTAGGCTTCAGATTGGTCAGTTTGACACCAGTGATAATTCTAGCATGTGAGGAAGCTTCAATTTGTACGAAGTTCATACACAAATCATGCTTTTTCTCTAGTATTTGTATTAATGCAAACAGAACACTAAAACATCATTCATAGCAAATAGTGGCACTCTGATTTCTTTACCTTCTAGGCACTCTGCAAAAGCCATCTTTTCTTTCTCTTCTCAGACTGATGAGAAGGGGTTGGCTGAGGACTGGTTATATTTATGAAGAGTCCTTTTTTTGTAATTTTGTGCATGTTGACTGATAGCGATATTTTATTATTTTATCAGTTTGAAGAAAAGAAATAAAATATTTGATTAATTTACAATTGGATTTATGAGGTGAACTTCTTCTGTGGTGTAACTCAGTTGACAGAAAAAGTTACATATGGAATGAATTAGCTGCAGAATATGTATACATTATATAACAGGCTATTTACAACTGAGAAACTCACCAACAGCTACAGCATTTACAAAAATCTCCAAATCTTTTATACAGTATGTAGTAGTCTAACCATAGCAATTTAACCCCTCTCCCCACTTCTCCCCGCTACCAAATACACCTCTAACCCAATATAACACGACCCGTTATAACACGGGTTCACACACAACGTGGTAAAGCTCTGACACGCTGCTCTGAACAGTGTGTTAAGGGTGCCGGACCAGGCCGGGGCCAAGGGGTTTGATAAGGGGCAGAGGGTCTTAGGGGCGGTCAGGGGGTCCCTTCCCCACAGTGCTGGGGGCAGGAGCTGTGGGAGGGCACTTTTGGGGGCCCCGCAGTCCCAGAGTGTCCCGGGGGATTAGCAGGGGTCTGGGAGCAGCCCACTCTGCTTCCCTCGCCCTGTCTCCAGCACTCACCAGCTGTGGTAGAAGCGGAGCAGCCCGACCCCAGCCTGCTCCACTCTGTCAGCTCCCAGCCGCAGCGCTCCGCTTCCCGCCACAGGTGAGTATGGGGAGCATCCTTTCCCCAACCTCCCTGCAATCACCTGTGGTGGGAAGCGGAGCACCGCGCTGGGAGGTGGCAGAGTGGAGCGGGCTGGGGCCGCATCGCTCCACTTCCTGCCGCAGGTGAGTGCAGGAGGAATCCTTTCCCCAACTTCCCCACACTCACCAACGGTGGGAAGCGGAGTGCTGTGGCTGGGAGCTGGTGGAGTGGAGTGGACTGGGGCCTGGCTGCTCCACTTCCCGCTGCTGCCGGTGAGTGCCTGTCAGGGGTTGGGGGTGATTAGGGAACAAAGAACAGTGGAGGGCAAAGCAAGTTTGATATAACATGGTCTCACCTATAACGTGGTGAGATTTGATGTCTCCCGAGGATCACGTTATATCGGGGTAGAGGTGTATATACAATCTCTTACCCTACAAATACTATGTGCATAAACTGAATACAATGCTAGTTCACAGCTATTCACAGCTTGATGGTCATGGCTATATGCATTGTTCACTCACTCACCATCAAGTGAGAGGCCATTAAATCTGTCTTCAAAGGGAATAGTGGGTTTCTGTGTGGGTTTTTTATCCAAGCAATGTCAGCAGCATTCAAGGCTTATCTTCTCTGTTTTTGCTGGAATCAGAGGGGTAGCCGTGTTAGTCTATATCCACAAAAACAACAAGGAGACTGGTGGCACCTTAAAGGCTAACAGATTTATTTGAGCATAAGCTTTTGTGGGAAAAAAACCCACTTCTTCAAACATGCATCTGAAGAAGTGGGTTTTTTATCCATGAAAGTTTATTTCCAAATAAATCTGTTAGTCTTTAAGGTGCCTCCAGATTCCTTGTTGTTTTTGCTGGAGTTTTTCTGGGATGACCACAAAAGTAGACTGGGAACTTTCTCAGTCTTTAACTAGTAGAGAGGCAATGACAAATCATTGATAACAACTGTTTGTCAGGCATTTGAATTAAATACATATTAAACATAAATAAAACCAGAGTTGAATATTCTGACTGAAAACCAGTTGCTCCAGATACTTTCTTGTCATAATGCTGTTATTTGTCAGTAATCCATAGAGCCTCTCAGGAAGTACAAGCCGAACTGAATTTCTAATGTAAAAATCCAATAGGAACCTCTCTCCTACTTTTAAAACACATTTTAATCTTCTTTGTCCATCACAAGGAAGCAAATCAATATACAACTTTTGTTTCCACTGTAAGTCAATCACATTTATATAGAACTTGTGACTTCAGACAATCAGAATTCCCATTATTGGAAGCCCTCATGCCCAGTGTGACTACCTCATACAAGAGATTAATATAATTTTTGTCAATTATTTGACTGAATTTTTGTTAACCTAAGCTCTCTTTCACTCCAGATTTCCATTTTCCTTAATTATTGTTGTTGTTTGGGAATGATCTTTATGGTGACTGCTCCTTAGCTCCTAGTTTCACTTTCCTGCAATTAGAATCCATGATACAAGCTCTCTGTTCTGACTACACTCTGAAAATGACTCATGAGTTTCACCCGTGGATTCCCCAACCTCCTTCATGAGCACTAAAATCAATTAGAAGACAAAGCCAAACTGTTTTAGCACCTGCATGATGCAAGTGCATCAAATTTACCCTCTTTTCCTGGGAAGTGGGTTAGAGTAAAAACATAACAAGAGAAAGTTAGCTGAGCCAGAAGACTCTTGGCATAAGAATAATACATACCTACTTCAACTCCTGTGACATGTATGATCTGTCCTAGACACATATGCAGGAAAGATAGGAGAGAATCTTGCTGGTCCAGATAAAGAGTGGAGTTGGGAAGCTAGATTTCTGTATGAGCCATGAGAGCCTCAGAGTCAGATCTGATGCACTATAGGTCACTTTGGTTTTTGGGTTTGTTTTTCTTCAGGGTCGTTTCAGGTGATGTGTTTAAGATGATTCAACAATGGATCTTGACCACAACTTCTGGGGCTGAGAAGGACAACATACAGCTCACACAGGAAGTAGGTATATGCCTGAGGGGGTTTGGGATGGGAGCACATCTGTCTAGCATTCATTCTCTTATTTTATTTTTGTATATTTATTTTGTATATTCCCGAGGAAGCTCCCTGTGCCTGCATCCCTTCCTCTCCCTTTGAAGCTCAGCACTATGGTTTCCATCTTTCTGGCAAAAGAAGGCTTGGCAGGGATCCTTTCAGAGTTCTTCAGTGCTGTTGCTTATTGAGTCAGAGAGGACCCAGCAGAGTGACATAAACTAAACTTTAAGTAGGACCATTGGAAATTATGAAAAATGTTGCCACATTTTATAGATTTTCTCCAATGGCTTCTGCAAAGAGTTTTTGAAATCTCTGATTTAAAAAAAAAAAATCAGACAATTTCAAAGTACATTTGACAGTGTTAACAAGTTCATTGTCTAAAGTATAGCCAGTTGCTTGACAGCACTTTCAGTTCAGCATGCAGTTCACCTTACACAGAAGGTGTGCATTGAAGTATGCATTCAAATTAGCCTTATTTATATTATGATTGTTTACAGGCTAAAAGCATTTTATGTGTCACCCAAGACTAAAATCCACCAATCAGCTTTTTACCTTGTTTTCCTCTATCAACCTGTTCCTTCCCTATCTTTTGTTTTGGAAAGCACATTCCAAGTGCTAGGGGCCATGAAGGCATAACCCAACCTGTACTGGGACACATCATTCATGTATCTTTGATAGGTTTCATATCTGTGAATACCAAAAGCTGCCTTTGTTTGCAGAGTATTGTCAGATATATATTGTGACAGGATAGACCCCCCCTTCTGGGGTGCCACCTATTGTACTGGGATTTCACTGAGCCTCTCTTGCTCAACCAGCCAGGGTTCACTCTCCCTGCTTTGCTGAATTAGGTTCTCTGGCTTCTTGCTGCACACACACGCACACAGGTAGGGTCACTCCCCGCTGTAGTCACAGGCTGAAGTTAGCTGTGTGTGAGAGGACTTCCCCCGCACTCATGTGCCCACCCTTTTTGGGAGATAAACCCAAAATAATACTATCTTGCACTGCATAGAAAAATCTGCGCAGTGCAAGCTCATAAAAATCCACCCTCTTCCTCAATGTGAAGAGAGATGTGCACAACTTCTTGCCCCTCCCCAGTTAGAAGTTACATAAACTGGATTTTATTATAAACAAGAAATATGTTTATTAACTACAAAAGGTGAATTTTAAGTGGCTAAAGGGATAGCAAACAGAACAAAGTAGATTACTTTAGTAAATAAACAAACACTGCAGACTGAGCTTAACACACTAGGTAGGTAGGATACAAATTAACAAATTCTCACCCTGAGTGATAAACAGGCTGGCAGATTCTTAAGGCATCAGTTGCCTTGGCTTTCCCAGATTTTCTTACACAGGCTAAAGATCTTAGGCAGGGACCATCACTTCCCACAGTTCAGTCTTTTTCCTCAGGTGTTTTCAGGTGTGTTGTTGTAGAGAGTGAGGACCACTCATGTTGTCATTATCCCTCTTTTATATCTTCCCCTCCACTTGCTGGAAAGCTTTTTTGCTGTGACTTGGGTCAAACAGTTCCCAATGTTTAGAGCTATCTGAGCTGGGTCAAGCAGTTCCCATTGTGTAGAGCTATCTCTGAGTGGTTTCTATTGCACACGGTTTCTGGGGTAATCCTTGTGCTTGTGTGCATTTCTTCAGTAAGCCACTAACACTGTCTGGCCTCATCTAACATAGCACATTTGAAATACAGAGACAGAGTCAATATTCCCAGCTTCAGATAAGAAAATGATACATGCATACAAATTGGATAAACACACTCAGTAAATCATAACCTTTCCAGTGATACCTTACATGAGCCATCATGCATAAAGTATATCTTAGTTATACTATATTCATATCATAACCATATTTCCATAAAGAATATGGGGTGTAACGTCACATATTATCTTGACATAAGTGAACGTAATACAAGTTAGTTAGCATAACTACCCAACATTCCTATTTGATATAATGTATACAATATTAATACAGTGAGCATAATACTTATTAATGTGGTGTGTGGCCGTATAAGTATATGTGTTGGTTAACACAGTGGTTTAGTAAATGTATTAATAACTATATTAGGTAGCTTTAGGCAAAATGGGTATTTAACCCAGTCTTTATATTAAATCCCACCAACACACCCTCTCGAGAATTTTCATTCACTCCATGAGACGTGTCAGATCTTCCCACCCCCTTTTCTCTCTCTCCAGAAATCTTCCAGTGTGCTAGAGCTTCTTTCTTGCCCTCTCTCCCAGATTCCTGAGTTGACACCACAAAACAATCAGATACTAGATACAGCATTCAGTTATTTGCATCTTTAAAACTTTCAACCTTCCTCACCCATAGAGTATTCCTTCAAATGAATCTAACCACGCTGGGTAAAATGTACTAGCTGGACATTTCTGCTTAAATGGCAAGCACTGAAATAATTTAAATGTCATCCTTACAGATTTTCATGAGGGAGAGTCCAAGCCCAGTCAGTAGGCCTGCTGCTGGGGGCCTCACCCCAGGGTCCTGGGATCTGCAGCTGGATGGCTCTGGAAGTCTATTATCCTTCTTCTTTGGTTTAGATGTCTCATCTTTCTTTTCTCTTTCCTTTTCTGCCTTCTTTCTTCCTTGTTTCCTCAGGCTGGTGAAAAGGAAGCTGTTCCATACCCTTAATTATTTTTTGTGGTTCTTTTCTGTGATTTTTCCAATTCTAATTTATTTTTTCTAATTTATCTGTGGTGACCAGAACTGCATGGGATAGTCAAGATGTGGGTGTACCATGGATTTATACAGTGGAATTATGATATTTTCTGTTGTATTATCTGTCCCTTTCCTAATGGTTCCTAACATTCTGTTTGCTTTTTTGACTGCTGCTGCACACTGAGCGGATGTTTTCAGAGAACTGTCCACAATGACTCCAAGATCTCTTTCTTGAGTGGTAACATCTAATTTACATCCCATCATTTTATATGTATATTTGGGATTATATTTTCCAATGTGCATTGCTTTGCATTTATCCACATTGAATTTCATCTGCCATTTTGTTGCCTAGTCACCCAGTTTTGTGAAATCCCTTTGCAATCTGCTTTGGACTTAACTGGCTGTCTAATCAGCTTTGTTTCCATGTGTTAAACTGCACTCAAAGATAGTTAAACCAACATTAAATGTTATTCACAGTAGGCAATTGCTGTAGCTGGCACAGGGAAGTTATTTTATTTGCACAGGGAAGGAAGTTCATCACAACGGCTGACTCAGCAGGGATTGAATCTGAGACCTCCAGAGCTAAAAGCATAAGCTGCTTCAACTTGAGCTAACGGCCAGGCTGTAATGGGCTGTAACATACACCTGTCCTCTGCTTTGGGACAGGTGGGGACCTGTAACATACAACAGTGGGCTACAGTAACAAAGCTGGTCCATGAGACAATCTCTCTATGAAGATGTGGCCTGTGCTTTGAAAACCCCATACTGTATGGATTATTATAGAAGTAAGGCAAGGAAGGGTATGCATGTGTGTGTTTCAGCCACTGGAGAAGTGTCCCAGTAGCCTACCACTGTCCTCCCTGCACTGGCTTATTGCTGTATCAAGAGTATGGATCATTTAATTTTACATTTCCTGTTTAAATATATGGGGTTTTCTGTAACGTATCCTTCCACTATGAGAAATCGTTCCTAGAGAAAATAAATGAGAAAATAACAGGGTGAAGGGTATGAAAACCTTAGCTCCAGTCTCCCCAGAATCCTTTGGAAATAAGCTTCTGATTACAACTATCTTTTCTTGATCTCCAGTCTCATCTGGTGCCTCCTCCAGAGTGACTCCAATTTCCAGCTCAGATAGCTGCTTGGTCCTGTTGGATCTTGGATTCACCCTAGAATCCTGTTTAGCAGCCTCCACAAAGTTATGTTTGAAATGCCCCATCAGTGGCCCCCTACAGTTGTGGGATACTCTTGGTTCCTGGAAGTGTCATACTGCTGTGTGGCTGATTGATAGAAAAGATGTTAACATGGGATGAAAACTACCTTAGACGGGCAGTTTACAAGTGTAGTGAGTGTCAGTATATTTACCCACACATCTGAACTTTGCCACTAAAGTCAGAGTACTTTGCAAATCAGACACCCTCTTACCATTTCAGATTCTTGATACAGTTTAATCCTTTAGTTTGAACTTCTATGCAGATGGTTGATCTCCACAAAGCCCTGACTATGTGGATAGTGAATTTGCTGACTTTGATGGTACCTGACCACTCCTCCAATAAAGGTCTCCTAGAGAATGAGTCAGAAGCTGCTAAGGATCAAGAGCTCAAGAGGCTAAGGGCCTATAAACTAGAGGAAGAAGCTATGAACTTGGTTCCCAAACTGAGCAGATTCTCCAGCTATGTAATGAGGTATTAATAAAGCTTTGGGACCTCACTTGCCTATGGGATTTTCCCATTAGAAAAAAATCCTTAGTGTGATGGGAAAGCCCTCTGAAGGGAGGTATGATCTCCCCAGAAGTGGGTGGGATCATAAAAATTCAACTTTAATGCTGTGTGGCACTCAGAAGGAAACATTTCAAGTATAAATTAATGATAACATTAGCTGGAACGACTTGTGTTGTTCAGCACCCACAGCCATGTAATCACTGAGGGCTTGACTGGCTATGAGCATTGTTCAGATCTCTTAGACATATCAGAGATTCACGTGGTAAACGTCATGCTGAGGAAAATGATTGGGGAATCCTGGAGGACTTTGAGTTAATAAAGTAAGCAATGGATACCCTGGCTATAATCTTGGCATCTACTGAATCGTGCTCTAACGTGGTGCATATTTTATAAAGGAAAACAGACAAGAGCCCAATCCTCTGGAATTCCACTGTCTGTTGTGGCAGTAATGCTGTGTGGTAACCAGGACCGGCGCTAGTATTTTTAGCGCCCTAGGCACACGGCCATTTCGCCGCCCCGCGCACTTGTCCCGCGGCTCCGGTGGACCTGCCACAGTTGTGCCTGTGGAGGGTCCCCTGGTCTGTGACTCCAGTGGAGCTACCGCAGTTGTGCCTGCGGAAGGTCCACCGGAACCGCGGGAGCGGCGGACCCTCCGCAGGCATGACTGCGGCAGGTCAACCAGAGCCGCCTGCCACCCCCCAATAATCCTGACGCCCTAGGCGATTGCCTAGGCCGCCTAAATGGAAGCGCCGGCCCTGGTGGTAACAGTCCCCATTCAGCTGCAGAAGGAGATGGAACCTGGGAAAGGGACAAATTGGACAGGAGACAAGGGAGAGAGGGGTACCGGAAGAAAGGTTAAGAGAGTGACCCGGGGGACCGGGGCTTGTTTGGAGAGACTTGCTGGCTAGCTCAGTGACTGAGTGGAGAAATGAGAAGGAGGGTGAAAAGGAGGAAAGAGACACCCAAGAAAAGGGTCAGGGGAGAGAGAGAGAGAGAGACAGAACGGGGCATGAAGACAGACCCACTCATATGCTGCTGCGCCGCCTCTGCTGGGACAGGCTCCCAGTTTGAGTTCTGCCTGGCCATCTCCTGCTAATACCTATGCTGGGGGGTGGGTTTCAAAGTGGGCTTCTTCTAAGGCTCTCTCCAAGATCCTGGAGGAGCTGCTTCTCTTCCACTCTATGGAAGCTGAAGGAAGTGGTGCCCTAAAGGGTATAGCTGATATGACAGGTTGGCAAGAAATGCCTCTAGGGCCTTTACATGACTTCACTACTGGGCCAAGGAGAAGCTGGTCTGTGCAGGAGGAAGCTCTTAATTCAAATCAAACTGTTGGGAGTAATATCAGAGAGAACCTGGCTGGTCAAGTAACTTAAACATTCTCTCTCAATAGTTTGCTACTATGTTGCAGCCCTCCTGTAATACTGGGGAGATTAAGCACAGTCTCATAGGCCTACATCCTCCCACAGCCCCTTCTCTAAGGCTTATCAAAAACCTGACAAATGCATCACTTAATAAACAAACCCAAAGGAATGGGCTGCCCTTGTCTGTACTTGGCGCTGCTTTAAAAATCCTGCTATGTGTGATCACAGTGTGTCTTGTTGCAACAACAGGATACTGCACAATTCTGACCAAGGGGAAAAAGGCATTTGAGAGCATTGCTTAGAGGGTGGGTGACATTCTGTGTCTCCTCAGCTGCTGCAAGGAGTTGGTTGATGTTATAGTTCGGAAGAAACAAGCTGAATTGGATTCAGACCACAATTATGAGCTGCGGGAGCTGGAGAAAATCAAGGTAACAGCTGCAAGTACATGTCTGTCCACGCTATGGTCCAGATCAGCCTGGGTTTGTTTGTGAAAGGGTAAGAGGAAGAACTGGCACAAAGCTAACACACACAAGGGAGTCAGGAAGGAGTTTGAACAGACAGAACATTTTTGTTTCATCTTAGATCCAAGTGTAGAAAGCCACAAGCCACCACCAAATATTTCTTCTTTGCAGCAATATATTCAGCCTTTATGGTTCACCAATGATCAGTAGTGAATTAAAACATAATCAAATTGATTGGATGATACGGACCCTAGTTAGAGACCCCAATGCTCCAGATTTCAAAGTAGCAGCCGTGTTAGTCTGTATCCTCTCTGGTCACTCAGTAACAGACTTAAAGGTGGCAATTTTGCAACAGAAAAGCTTTCAAAACAGACTCTGACAAGAAACTGCTGAACTTGAATTAATATGCAAACTAGATACCATTAGTTTAGGCTTGAATAGAGACTGGGAATGGCTGAGTTATTACACAGATTGAATCTATTTCCCCATGTGAAGTATCCTCACACCTTCTTGTCAACTGTCTAAAATGGGCCATCTTGATTATCACTACAAATGTTTTTTTCTCCTTCTGATAATAGCTCATCTTAATTAATTAGCCTCTTAGAGTTGGTTTGGCAATTTCCATCTTTTCATGTTCTGTATGTATATATATCTCCTTACTATATGTTCCATTCTATGTATTTGAAGAAGTGGGCTGTAGCCTACAAAAGCTTATGCTCAAATAAATTTGTTAGTCTCTAAGGTGCCACAAGTACTCCTGTTCTCAATGCTCCAGAGAATCCCTGAACACTTCCTCCAGTCAGACTCTACCTCCATTCATGGATTCCTCCCAGCAGTTTCCTACTGACCCCAGAGAGCACTTCAAAAGCTGCACAGTTTTGAGAAGTCTGGGCCATATTTAGACTTAATTCCTTCCTTACACTGTTCCAGCTTACATGCCTTGGGACTTTTCTGTAGGATCTAATCTATATAAGAATTGCAGTAGATTCAAATCTAGTTTAAAGCTTGTCAGGCACTTGGGCTAGGTAGTCATATCCAGGGTTTTGCTGAGCCTGAGGAGAAAGACTCATGGATATACTGGGAACAGTACCCCATTCAGCACTGGGCAAGACTTCCTTATCAAGTCCTCATGTCTCCTGACTCTACATATATATGTAAAGCTATTATGCAGATAACGTGTTAACTGCAGGATTTTATCTTAGAGGAGCCAGGGAAGGTGCCCTCTAGTACTGCATATCTCCATTCCTCCCCCCTTGAATTCCCAATACCTTCAAAGGCCACCTTGTGTTGGGCTGATCCAATCCTCCATTAAGGAATACTGGGCATGTGTCCTTCTGAAGCTTCGTGTTGTTCTAAGCATCAAACAGATGGGGTTGTCCCAGAGTGGTGTGAGGAAATGCTTCCTGCAGGGGTTGAGAATGCGCCTGCCCAGCACTTCTGGTCTGTGCTGGCTTATGGGGTAAAAAAAAAAAAAAAAAAAAATTGGGGTCTGAACTCTGATCCCTGCCCTGACCTTTCAGGGCAATGTGCTGTCACTGCACTATTGGGCCAAACTAATTGGCAGCTTGTTAAATGTATGGAATAGGTGATTAGCCCATGAAAGGCTCCATGTTTGAAGGCTTAGGAGGACTGTATGTTCCTTTTCCTTTGTAGGATGAGGATAGATGGGGCCATATAAATACCATAGAAGGATGGAGTTATTTAATCACAGGAGTGAAAGAAATATCAATTCTTCTCTCCCTCTTAATTTGTCTTTTCTGTTATTTCATCCCAGACTGAGTGCCTTGATTGGATTAATACCTGCAATCTCCTGCTTTCTGAATTCAAAGGCTCTCCAGTCTCCTTACTGAGTTTAGAAGAACAGAGGAACCTGTTTGGGCCTCAGGTACATAAAGACTTAGCGTTTGCCAGCCAAAGGAGAACCTGTTTGGCTGGGGAGCTGCTTGAAAGGCTTTCCAAACTGAAGAAGCTATGGTTCAGTTTCCAGGAGGATTCAGCATGTAGAGCCCTTTGCATTCAAGACTCCACATTGGAGATTTGTTGGGATTCATGATGGAGTTTGTTACACCTAAAATGCTTCCTATGGTGGCAGACTTTCAGCTGGTGTCAATTGTCATAGCTTCAGTAGAGCTGTGACAGTTGACACCAGCTGAAAATTGGCTCTGTGATGTTGCCTGGTAAATTCTGCTTCTCCCAAAAGATTGCAAATTGATGGAATCCAGGGGTTTGGATTGCACAGGGTTCATAATGGTATGAGAGCTTCTAGCTTCATTCCATATGTGGCTGGACAGATGGATGTTGCTTGTGAGAATTTGATTTGATTCAAATCTTTTAGATGGTAGGTCTGACATTGGTCTAATTTCAGATATGATGGGCTATATTCAAATATTATGGAAGTGGATTCAGTTCCATTGATTTGAGCAGAGTTTCATCTGCTTACATCACATCTGATTTGACCTCATGTGGATAGATATTGTTTGAGCTTTCCCACATTCAGCATGTGCACTGGCTGCTCTGCAGTCACTCTGCTACCCCGTTCCTTGGCCGATTCTGAACAGATTTTGCCAAACCATGTAGTGGTTTGTAATGTTCATAAGGGTCCAGTAAGGATTTAGAGGAGACACCAACATCATGTAACTTGTGATTTAAATAGATTTGAAGCTAGCCCTCCTGAGGTGGCTGGGTAGTAAACCAGCTAAGCTTCCATTTATTTATTGTTTAAAAATTTAAGCAGGACAAGATCGGTGATTGGCTGCCTTGTTTTGGTGTTTCCCTATGTTATGTGGAGGGACAGAATCCCAGATGAGAGTGCTACTGACCAGTCTCTTGCATTGCTTTCCAGGAGACCCAGCCACAGATGCACTCAATTGTTGTGGATTCTTTACCTGAAGAATTTTCTGAGACTTCTTCTGAACTTGGGAAAGACAAAACTGAAGATGTTGATCAGAAATCTGAGAAAAGAGAAGAAGTGTTAGAGGAAAAGGTGAAAATCATATAAGCGGCGGGTATAATAGGCAAGGGGTGGCTCTGCCTGCCCCGGTGCTGCCATGGCTGTTGCACCCCCAGTCGTGGGGTTTGGCGGCAAAGTTTTTGCTTTATTATACCCCATGCAGGTTCCGGAGCGGTTGAGAAGACACTTACATACTGTTGCCTCAGCCGCCCCAGAACCTGCATGGGGCATATCAAAAGCATCTTCTAACAGATGCTTTTCCCCTGAGCAGGTTGGGTCGAGGGAGAGGAGGCACGGCACAGCTTTGGCCAGCCTAAGGTGTCTCCGGGCAGGGGTGGGGGGAAGGCTTAGGGCTTTGGCCAGCCCAGGGCTCCTCCAGCTGAGGGGGGCGCTCAGGGCTTTGGCCAGCCCGGAGCTCTGGGCTGTGGCTGGCCCAGGGCTCCTCCGAGCAGGTGGAGGGTAGGCTCAGTGCTTCAGACAGCCCAGGGTTCCTGCAGCTGTGGGGAGCTTGTGGCTCCAGCTGCAGTGGAGGGGGAGGGGGTCTGGGGCTCCAGCCATGGGGAGGGCACAGGAGGAAGGGGCGAAACCGGGGGCTAGCTTCCCCAAAGGGGGGCTCCACCTGCCACCTATGGAGAAAATCTCCATTTTTCAAGTGAATGCAGTAGCCATGGTTGGCATAGGATGTACTGCTTTCCTGTGGAGCCTTTCTTTGCTTCTTGCTATTTGCATATGACGTGAAATGTAGGCCTCAAAGCCATTGCCCTAACTCATCATACACCTTTCCTTCAGCAGGAGCCACCTGCGCCAGATGTCAGCAGTGATGTCCCGACTGTAAGCAATGAGGTAACTGAGGACACCATCAGGTACCTAGGACATGACTCCAACATCCATTTGAAATCCCTCAAGTCAACAGCGGTGTCGGTCTCTGGGGTAGGAATCTCCATCATACAAATTATTGTTTCCTTTTCACCCGGACTGGAGCTTGAGCTGTGGGACCAGATTTTTAAAGGTATTTTGGTGCCTAAAGGTGCAGATAAGTTCCTAGTGGCACTTTCAAAACAATCTGAGAAGCTGTGGCTGTGCTAATCAGATGGCAGGGGCTCCATTTCTCCCCTCTTTTCTCCCTCTTCACTTTTCTGATTTTCCACAAAAGCAATAGGATCTGGCTATCAATGACTAAAACATTCCCTGAAATTTTGGAATTGATTATATACAGTGTTCAAAAGTTATCACATTACAGATGGACAAATGCCATTGAGTGTAAGTCCTTCTCAAGCTCAGCCAATTAAAGGAACTATCTGTCCCTTCTCATCCTTTTGACCTCCTTTCATTCTGAGCTTGACCATCAGGGCTTTCCAGTCAGGACATCACCCTCACAAACTGCCACAACCTGACAGGTTACATGCCATCCAGGTATGTACTGAAGGTTTTGGCAATCCAAGTCAATTACCCACTGAGTCCACTCGGGCTCTGATTCAGCAAAGCACTAACTCTGAGCATGTGAGAAGAACCAGTTGAAGTTGATGGGACTGATCACATGGCTAAAGTGAAGCCTGTGCTTAAGTGCTTTGCTGAATTGGAGCCTTGATGCAGTGCCCTGCCCTTCTTTGTTGCTTGTCCATGCTGCAATTAAGCAGTGACAGGCTAGCACCCAACTGGACAAGGCACATGCTGCGGATGAAGCATAGCTCTGTTGATTTCTGTGCGCTCCTCATACTCCCATTCAGAAGGTGTTTCCTCTCCTCCCCCTAGAGAGAGATGACTGCCAGCAAGTCAACAACCCTGTATTCTCAAAAGGAGTTTGAGACCTTGGCTTCACTAGAACGTCTGCAAGAGCAGCTCCTGTGAGTAGTGGATCACCTGACTGAGAGGATGGATCAACCTCCTCTTTATAACAATTTTAATGTTCTGTAAGACTGTTATGTCCCCCATTAGGCTTTTCTTTTCCAAACTAAACCACCCCAATTTTTTCAAGCTCTCCTCATAAGTTATATTTTCTAGACCTTTAATCATTTTTGTTGCTCTCCTCTGGACTTTCTCCAGTTTATCCACATCTTTCCCAAAGTGTGGTGCTCAGAATTAGACCCAATACTCTAGCTGAGGCCTGATCCGTGGTAAGTAGAGTAGAAGAATTACTTCTTGTGTCTTGCTTACTACAATCCTGCTAACACATTCCAGAGTGATTGCTATTTTTTTTTTTTTGCAACAGTATTACATTGTTGACGCATAGTCAGTCTGTGATCCACTATAACCCCCAGATTCTTTTCTGCAGTTCTCCTTCCTAGAAAGTCATTTCCTATTTTGTATTTGTGCAATGGATTATTTGTTCTTAAGTGTAGTACTTTGCAATTGTCTTTATTGAATTTCATCTGACCTTTTGTTAGGAGAAATTGAGTTTTAAAATTCATTTAAAATGTAATTGATACTCATGGACCATACAACTGGAGCCGTGGAGTCACTATTTGGTTTAGATCTTTTTAATAGTGCCACACATTTACTTTAGTGAGTTGTTTTTTATAGAGCCAATCAGTTATACTGAAAATCTCAGTTTTCTTAGCCTGTCTGTTGAATATCTTGCCAACAGTCTCTTAGGCTCCAGGTTTCAGTGCCTTCCTGGCTTCTGTATTTCAGAGAAGCTGAGATCCGTGCTCAGAATGCAGAGGAGCGATCAGAAAGCCTGGATGAACATCTGGAAGAAGCTCTGGGAAGAATCCAGGATCTAGAGAAACAGCTGGAAAAAGCACTCAAAGCCCAGGAAGCAGCACCAAAACCAGGTGAGCTAATCAGAATTCTGAGATAGAAGAAAATCTACTAGGTCCCTTAGTCCATTTCAGGGCCAGTGCAGGACCATTCCCTCTTGGACATTTACTAGTGTGTTGTCTAGACTAATTTTAAATGTGCCAAGAGATGAGGTATCCACCACCTCCCTTGGGAGATTATTCTATAGCAGAAGCAGTAGAACCACTGCATTCTGAGCGATTTTGAAAGAAAGTTGGTAAGAATGCTTAATGCATCAGATTCTTTCTGTTTCTAGGGGCTTCTCTACACTAGAAAATTAGGTCGATTTAATTTAGGTTGACCTACAGCCACTGCAGTAATTCAGTCAGCTGTTGGTGTCCACATTACCCTCCTGCTGCCGGTCAAGAGCATCCTCCCCAGAAGCGCTTGCACCAACTGAAATGGGGCATTGTGGGGGCACTGACTGTGGAATGTGAGACACTGACAGCCATGTGGGGCTCACAGCTGGAGTCTCCATCCACCCCGATGTTCCAGTCCCAACTGTGAGCCCCACGCAGGCTCAGTTTCACAGCACAGAGACTACCAGCCATGAAATTGACATGCTGCTATTTTCTCCGCTCAGAGCAGCCCCACCAGTGGTTTCCCCAGGAATTGAAATGGGGAGGGGGTGTTCGAATTTACAGGGGGGGATGTCAGGTCCAATGAGAGATATAAAAGAGATATGAGTAAAGTAAATGTTTTGTTAGGATTATGCAAATTTAGCATAAGGAAAATGCAAGTTACACCAAAATACATAACATCTAGATTTCTAAAAAAAAAAAAAAAGTAAAAAAAATGTATTTAATTTAAATTGACTTTTAAAAAGTAAGCCATCATGGGATAAGAGGGCATTCCTCTCATGGATCAGTAACTGGTTAAAAGATGGGAAACAAAGAGTAGGAATAAATTATCAGTTTTCAGAATGGAGAGAGATAAATAGTGGTATCCTTGAGGGGTCAGTACTGGGAGAACTGGAAGAGAGTCAAGTAGCTAGTCGTAATCCTTGGAAAGGGGTATCGTTAGTACTAGGGACCAGTACTGTTGCAAGACTTCATTATGTCGAGTTAACTAGGAAAGAAATGTGAGTAAACATGAAGGTGGGCAAAATTCTTTGTAGATGAAATCACATAAACTATTCCAAGATAGTTAAGTCCCAGGAGACTGCGAAGAGCTACAAAAGGGATCTTCCCAAACCTGGGTGACTGGGCAACAAAATGGCAAATTTAAATTCAGTGTTGATAAATGCAAAAGTAATGACATCTGGGATAAGCAATCTCATGCGTATACATACAAAATGATGGCATCTGAATTAGGCTGTTAACACTCAGCTGAAAGATCTTGGAGTCCCTTGATGGATAGTTCTCTGTAAAACATCCACTCAATGTGCAGCAAGCAGTTCACAAAAGCAAACAATGTTGGGAATCATTAAGAAAGTAGATAGATATATAAGACAGAAAATATCACATTGCCTCTATATAAATCCATGGTAGCCCACACCTTGAAATAGTGTGTGTGCAGACTGGTCACGCCATCCTAAAAAATCTATATATTGGAATTGGAAAAAGGTACAGAGATGGGCTAACTAAAATGATTCAGGGGTATGAAACAGGAGGAGAGATTAAAAATGACTGGGAATTTTCAGCTTAGAAAGAGATGACTAATGGGGGATATGATAGAGGTCTACAAAATCTTGACTGGTGTGAAGAAAGTGAGTAAGGAAATTATAGAACTAGCAGTCAGTCACTGAACGATTAATAGGCAGCAGGATTTTAAAAAACAAAAGGAAGTACTTCTTACAATGTAAAGTCAGCCCAGGGAACTCTTTGCCAGGGGATGCTGTGAAGACCAAAAACTATAACAGGATTAATAAAAAGAACAAGATAAATTCTGGATTAACAGGTCCATCTGTGGCTATTAGCCAGGATGGGGAGGGATGCACATACCATGCTCCTGAAGTGTCCCTAACCTGTTTGCCAGAAACTGGGAAATGGGCAACAGGGGATGGTCACTTGATGATTACCTGTTCTGTTTCATCTCCTTCTGAAGCGCCTGGCCCTGACCACAGTTGTTAAAGACAGGGTACTGGGTCTATAATGGACCATTGGTCTGACCCAGTAATGACCATTTCTTATAAAAAATAATTATAATAATAAAAATGTTTAGTACAGAAACTCCAACATAATGACCTGCTCAAGATAAGCAACATGTGAGATAACAACCTTGGGGAAATAATGCATTTTAAAAATCTTGGCCTACTAGGAAACAGTATTATATAGTTTCCATTCCGCCAGTCACAAATCTAGCATTCTGGAGCAAAGTGACTAAATATAGTCCAACAAACAAATGTTTATTTAACTTTTTCCCTCCACCGCACCCCACTCACCGGTGTTGTCCTTGGTCAGTGAGAGTGAGACTCAGAGTTCAGAGGTGCTTTCACGTGAGTACACCTTCCAGGTGGGGGACAAGAAGGCACCTTGCTTTGTTTCTCCAGCTGCTCACTGTTCGCTCTGGGCCATGTCTGTTCGTTGTGCCACCGTTCACTCCACCACTCTGTTGCCCAGTGGCCCTGCGCAGTCACCTTCTGCTGCTACCTGCCCCCGTGACCTCTGCGAGTTGGTCTCGTTGAGGTTCCACCAGCTCTCAGTCATTTCAGCTGAGCTCTCATTGGGGAACCTTCTGCTTGTGCAGTCTGGGCTGTCTCTTCCACAGAAACATGCTGTACCCACAGGAACCCCACAACAGGACTAAGCACTTAGACCTGATTGTCAGTGATTTCAGCTGCAGTGGTCACTTAACAGAAACAAAAGACTATCTATGGAGCCTAATCAGCTCTGTCTTTAAACAGTGGAGAGGGACAGAATCTCCAACTCTCTCTCCTGATGTCTTCCAAATCATTCACAGCTAGCTACAGTTCTAACTGCCCTTTACTCATACAATAAGAACAAGATTTCATCCCCCGCCCCGTCCCACATTCAAGTGGTTTGTAACCCAACCCCAGCCAAAATCTATCACTTGGCACACACAGCTCTGTTTGCGGATCCTAGATGTATTAGATGTGAATGTAAAATCGGCAGCTCCTCCGCCAGTGATGTTGGCCACCTTGCACCGTGAGCGTTCCACTGGACGGCTGGAATTCGGCCAGAGACGGTATTGTGTTGGAGCCATTCGCCTCGCTGTGGTCCCGGCGCCCGCACGCCACCGCCAACTAGGGAAGCGACTGGGCTGCCGTGGGGTCCGGAGCGAGGAGCGACAGAGCTGGGAGTTCTGGTGCCGCAGATCGGACGAGGGCAGCATCACCGTCAGCTCCCCGAGACCCAGACGGGCGTGCTGGATGAGGTCCCTGAAGGCTGCTCGTCCACGCGCAATGCGGGACACCCTGAGGAAAAAACCCGAACCAGGGCAAAGGCCCTTTGAGGTGACCAGCCGTGGGACTCCAGCAACCACTTCCTCCCCGCGGGCAGCTCACACCCGCTTCGCCGACTGGCGGCTTCATACACCGCGCCCGGCTGCAACTGCGTCCCGCTCAACGGAGCCGTCCGCCACGGGGAACCATGGGAGGGGGACAAGCGCTGCAGGAAGTGCGGGTACACCCTGGAGACCCTGCCCCCACGTCCTGTGCAGCTGCAAGCCCCACGCCAGAGCCTGGCAGCTGCGCCACAACAGCCGTCCAGGACCAAGCCTAGTGAAGGCCATCGCCCCTACACCTCGGTAGAGATTGGCGGTCCAACCGCACCATACCCGCCCCCCGCACCCGACAGCCCGCTGCAGTTTTGCTCCCAGCCGACACCAGTATCATCGTCACGGACGAGGAGCGGAAAAAGATCATCGTCATCGTCGACGTGACATCCCGTTCGAGAACAGGACCCCGGCGTTCCGCGAAGCCCGAGCCCCGAAAAACTCGAGAAATACGCCCCTTTGACTGACACCCTGCGGGCGAAGGGCTACGAGGTCTACACCGACGCTCTGAATCGTCGGGGCGCTGGAGCCTGGGACCCCTGGAACGAACGTGTGCTAGGGCCTGTGGGGTGGGGCCGTCGCTATGCGCGACTCATGAGACGCCTGATGGTCTCGGACACTATCCGGTGGTCTAGAGACATTTACATGAACACATCACCGGCCAACCGCCAATACCAGGGAGAGCATGAGGCCGAGTGCTCCACGCACCGCAGCGAGAGGGAAAGACCTTACAACCCCCTACTAAACATATCCGCCTGAGTCCTGACTTACCAAATCTGGTACCCACCCACGTGAGGGTCACCCTGTCCCATTACCCGGCCCGCTTATTCATACCCCATGACTTGGTGTAGCCCATCTAGTGAGCGATGTACCTCACTGCCCCCTACTATATCTTGCCAACCACCGGACACCCCGATTGGGACATTAGCAGGCTGATGTATTATATGCTGAACCATTAACCAATGCCAGCGTCCCCCATGCTCTGTATGTTTCCCCATGACCAACGACTGGACACATCAAACTCTTTGTAGTCACCTTTCTTTATATTTCTAATAAAACTTTTCATAATCTACCCCAGCCCAGCCTCATCATCTAGCTGTCAGGGAGAGCTCATTTAGACTTTGCTTACAAATCATCATTGATATTATTAGGTTGGCAACTCATGAATGCACTGACATAAAAAAAAAACAGCTTTATAAGGAAGCCAGGAAGTTAGTCTATGTTCATACTTTTCAAATCAAGTATACTTTTTCAGATACACATATTTTATCATACACTGTATAAGCTTTTAAAGTGTGTATTAATGTTTCAGTTTAAATTCAGATTTCCAAACAGTCACTAAATTGGTATGTAACTAGCTCACAAAACTAGGGGGCGGTGTTCGGGAAATTCAGGGGGGGTGTACACCCCCCCTTCGGGGGGGTCTAGGGAAATCACTGAGCCCCACTCTAACAGCTCTGGGCAATGTGGGAGCTGGGAGCCAGGGCTTTCAGTGCCTGGCAGCAGGACTCAGAGTGCGGAGCCTGAGCAGCAGCCCGCTGGGAGCTGGTGCCTGGGAGGTGGGATGGCGGGGAGTACAGGAGGCCTCCCACTAAGGAGAGGGGAGCACAGGCAGCAGCCCACTGGGAGTGGGTAGCCAGGAGCCCAGGGAGCAGTTGGGTTCTAACTGGAGTCCCCCACCCATCCTGGAGTGACAGCCCGAGCTGTGAGCCAGGTGAATGGTTCACAGGAGGGAACCTACTAGCCTTTCTTGTCAATTTCACTGCTCTAGCACTGAGCTGCAAAATTGACAAGAATTTTAGCCAACAGCCCATGTAAGTAACACAGTGTCTACAGGGACATTGCATTGCCCTAACTACACTGACATAAGTCCTACGCCTCTCGTGGAGGTGGAGGTAGTATGTCGGTATAGTAAGGCCCTCACATTGGCAGGAGCAAGGCTGTAGTGTAGACGCTGACATAGTTAGGTTGACATAAGCTGCCTTATGTGGACCTAACGGTGTAGTGTAGACCAAGCCTAGCATTTTAAAAAATTTGTTTCTGGTGCATTGTACAGACATGAATGTGGAGACTGGCTACATCTTGCTCATGCTCTCTTTGTTGCTATCTTTTAAGAGCTGTCCAGGACCAACCTCTCCTCGGTTACAGATAATTCACTCTCCATCTCCACTCAGTGCTGGGGTCCCTCACAGTGTGATGTCAAAAAAGCACAACCCTAACTTTGAGTAACATAGGAACTAAGGATCTGCTGTACTAGGGAGAGCAATGGTCTGTCCAGCCCAGTATCCTTTCACTGACAGGGGCCAGAGACCCAACTGCTTTAGAGGAAAGCACAAGAAACCCTGCAACCATGGGGTACCTGCCCCCAGGAATATTCCCTCCTCACCCACATTCAGTACAGGGTAGCTTATATCTTGAATCTTGCTCATTTTTAATATTTACTAAGATACTTATCTAGGCCCTATCATGCAATATCTGAGTGTGTTTACCCTCACAAGACAGGGCAGGGCAGGGTTGTTCTGCTCGCTTTCTCCCAAGTGCCAGGCTAATGGCCTAATCACAAGACCATCCTTCCTCTCTGTAACTCTAGATATTCTTGTTATCTGTGTAAGTGTATAATCCTTTTTTGAACCCTGCCAAACTCTTGGCGTCACTGACATCCTGTGGCTTTGAGTTCCACAGGCAAAATGTGCATTATGTGGGAAAGCACTTCTTTCATCGGTTTAGAATTGGATCCACTCAGATTTAGGGGAAATGAGGACTATAGTCCTAGGCTTTCCCAACACTGCCCCTCTTGTGGATCCCTCCCAGCTGTGATTTGAAAGGAGAGGGTGATTTATACTTGATTCTACAGGATATCTTTACCCTAGGAGGAGTTTTGCTATATTTATTTTTAACATCTGTGTATTTTTTATTTCAGAAGTCTCTTCCCAAGAAGAATCCAAGCCAACTTCTCATAAACCATCTGCTGCTGCCCGGTCCAAGAAAGCCAGCAGACCCAAACATTAAAGAGTAACAACGCCAAGTGAAGGTCGTTTGGTTCCCATTTGTAGCAGACTTTCAGCATAACACTGCCCATCTCTGGGGCTCCAGATACACTTTAATTCCAAGTTCTTTAGTATAGCAAAATGACTGGAACACCCACTAATGTACCCTCGCAAGGAGAGCTTTAGACAAAGCACTGGAGAAGATCTTTTCTAGGTTTATAAATTATCTGAAAACCTCACGCTGGGTAACGCAGTGTTTTAGTGTAGTTGCCAGTCATAACTGGAGACTGGACTAGAACAGAACTTGTAGAAAAGGCTTTCAGGCCTTCTCAACATAGCTGTTAGTAGAGTCTTTAAGAGATCAGGTCATAAACTTATCCCAGGCTAGCTGTAATGCCACAGTTGGAACTTTGGGATTAGTTGTCCAGATCTCAGATCCATTCATAAGTGCTCAGCTTGTGAACATAAATCTTGGGATGGTTTCTTCCAGGTATGGAGACAGAGGGATGCTCCTGGACCAGGTCTTTCTCAGAGTGGGACAGAGGATACTTTCTAAGTACTTAGAGGGGAGGTTTCCAACTAATTTATACAAGCACAGTGTATAGAAATAGAAAAAAAGTTCTGCTCAGTGTTGCTTGAGAAATAATTAAGGCAGCAGACTCAGAATACCTCTTCTGAGAGCTATTATTTCCATGGTTATCATCCTTTTACAAGATGTCCATGGCTTTTGATATGTTGGGACGTCTGTTAACGTGGGTGGTGAATTGGAGAGGAACAGCTCTGTCAGTTTGATTGAGACTCTTAAGGAAACAACCCACAGGACTGCCCAGAAGGGTTATAGAAACAATGCTGCCAGGACACAAAGATGGAGCCCTGCTGACTAATGGGGAGAGTCCTAAGCACTAAACCTCCAAGGCAATGCAGAATCACCAGGACAAGAAAAAGGGCTGATGGCAGGGCAGCTCCTAACACTGTAAGGCAATGACTGTAGAAAACAAAGATGAAGCAGCTTGCACCTACAAAAAGGACTTTGGGGGTGGGGTGTGACAGGAAGTAGTAAAATCCCCTACAGTCACAAAGTGTCCCCAGAGCATCCAAATGATAACGGGAGGCTGGGCCTGCAAAGAAAAGTTTGATTACTACAGCAAATATCCGTGACCTGCCCAGGACTTTGCCTTGATTGGTTTTATTGCCTGTTATTGCCAGGGCTTCTCTGGGACTTTGCCCTGTTTTACCATTTATGTATACCCACAGCCCTACTCTCTGCTTTTCCAAGGCTTTGTATATGTAGAAATGTTAAAGATGCACCTCTGTTGCTCCAATGAAATGACCAAATGTCTTAACGACTTATTAGCCAGTACAGACTATTGCAACTTGATTCTCAAGTTTATTGGGCCTGAGGATCTCATTTCAGATCCCTGTGTTTGGCCTTATCATTAGCGTTTGCATCATTGCATAATGACTTAAGAACGGTCTGTTGCAGGTGCAATAGCAATTAATAAGAAGAGATATCCAATAACTAGGCTTGATCAAGTTATTAATCAAAGATTAATACAGAAAGGAAGAGTATATATGTTACCAACCCCTTTGGAAGACAGCAATGGCAGCAGTCACGCTGTCTCAAAATTCTGTGCTTCACCCTTCTGTATTTCTACCTAACTGGGAAGAGTTCCATCAGTTTCCTAGACCACTTTACCTAATACACCTTTTTGCCTGTTTTCTTTTACTGTTTTTCACTGACGATGAGGCTCAATAAATTTTTACCCCAGGATGCGGGTAGTATGTTGTACATTTCAAGATGGCATATGGTTTACATTTTGACAGTTATAAACAGCTGCATATTACACAAAAACACAAATGCATGTACGCAATATTTTAGGCATAGTGTTTTAGAAATTAACAAAGTTTAAAGGTATCTTAGGTTTTGCATTCTCCAGCGCAGATACGTTACAAAGGTCACAGTGTCTACATAGCATACAGTTTATAAAATTTAACATGAATATAAAGGACTTCTGATATAACATACTTATTCACTGACAATTTTTTTATTTTGGTTACATAACACCCCTTTTCCATTTATACTTATAGTTGCTATAATAACCAATTCCTATATTTTAATCAATACCTTTTAACCTTTTACGTATACATATATGATTTCCCAATACATTCTATCCCCACACACTGGTAGTTGATAAGAAAGCAGTTTACATTCCTGGTAAATAGTTCTGTGCCTCCACCACTCCTTCATTCCTTTCTCCTAGTGCCTCTGTCCGCACTCCTCCCCACTCTCTTCCTGTGCCTTCAGTGCTCTCCCCAGGGACATCTACTGCTCTTTCCAGCACTCCTGTCTATGCTGCTGCTGTTCTTCCCATCCTCCCCTCCCTTGCACCTCTATCTCTCCTTCTCCAAGTGCTCCACCACTCCTTCCCATGCTTGTTCCTGTGTCTTCACTCCTTTCTGTGCTCCTGCCTGCACCTTCAGTGCTCCCCCTGCCTGCAGTGTGTGTGCGCTTGGTTAGGGCTGATGTACATTGTACATCAGCCCTGTTAACTTGATGGTATCTGACTGAGGTTGGTTGTGTTGTTTCAGTGGTGATCCTCAGAGTCCCTCCTCTCAGGTATTTAAAAAACAGCCCTAAAAACATGCCAGGTGTGTAACTCACTCCAGAGAGTCTGTCTGGAGTGAACATTCTGTCCAGAGTTTGAAACACAGCAGGAGAAACATCTGGGGGAAAACAAACTATTTAGTTTGATTAACACATTTCCCTCTGAAGTTACATTGCTGCAATGGGTCCCAGGCTGGGAGGTGGGGCCCGATGAGCTGCCTCTGTTCAGTAACCTGAACTAGCCAGGAGGGGCTTTCCACTCAGCTCATGTTCTTCAGTGGAGACTAACTGAGGCTGGTGCCAAATTTTCCAAAGCCAGTTTCTTTCTTCCCACCTGCTCAGACATTTGGCTGAGAATTTCCTTAGTCTTAGAACACCAGTTAATACTTCTAAAGATGGAGGGTGAAGTATGGAAACGGGAGGATAAGGGGTTCTGGAGGCAGGTAGGGAAGGAATCCCAAAGTGGATGCAGCAGCCAAAAGGTTGGCTGCAGAGTGGAAGGAGAGGGAGGAGGGGTGAGGCCAGGGCCGGTGCAACCATTTAGGCGAACTAGGCGGTTGCCTAGGGCGCCAAGATTTGGGGGCACCAAAAAGTGGCACCCCCAAAAAATTTTTTAAATGGTTGCAGCCGCTGCTGCTGGAGGGGCTGAGCTGCCGGCAGCAGCAGCTTGCCTGCCGCCGGCAGCCCAGTGTCCCCGGGTTCAGGTTGTTGCCGGTCAGCACGCCCCTGAGGTCAGTGCGCCGCCCCCAGCCGGCAGCCAGGCGCACCCCCGCCCCGGGGTCCAGCGAGCCGACGCTGCAGCCCGCAGCCCAAGGCGCCCCCCCCCCAGGGTCAGGGAGCCGCCGCCGTAGCCGGCAGCCCAGGCGCCCCCACGCCCCTGGGGTCAGGGAGCCGCCGCCGCAGCCCCAAGCCCAGGCGCCCCCTGAGGGTCAGGGAGCGCTGCCGTGACCCGACAGCCAGGGCGCCGACCGGGGTCAGCGAGCTGCCGCCGCAGCCCGGCAGCCCAGGGCGCCCCCCGCCCCCCGGGGTCAGGGAGCTGCGAGACCCACGCGCGGGACGGCGAAATGTCCCGGCGCCTAGGGCGTCAGAAACCCTAGCGCCGGTCCTGGGTGAGGCCCAGGATTGCACTAGCAGCTCAGGGCTTTGGCCTGATCACTTCACTGGCAATAAGGATCCTTGTCCATAACCTTTATGTGCTAGTCCATCTCCATTGTGCTGGTGCATTATAGTGATCCTCACTATCAGGAAACTTACCCCAGCAGCACATGGTCTCCTTTTACAGTAGTCAGCAGCAAGCAATGGCTAAGTGAAAAGAGATGTACAAATACAATAGCCAGAGGGTGCAGGGAGTGAATGGCCTAGATGCCACTGGCTGGGACTATCCATCCTGAAACATTCCTGAGTGTGCATTTGTCCAGGGGAGGGATCGCAAGGCACTCTCCAGCTCAACATTGATGGGCAGTGAACTACCTCCCCACACCAGAGCAATTTGGCTGGGTTGGCAATTTGCTGTAATTATAATAATTATTTTTAATAATATCCAGCTCTTGTATAGCTCTTCCGAGCCATAGATCTCAAAGCACTTTATGGAGGAGGTTGGTATTATCCCCAGGTCACAGATGGGGAAACTGAGCCACAGAGAGGGGAAGAGACTTGCCCAAGATCACCCAGCATGTAAGTGACAGAGCACCAAATAGGATCCAGGTCTCTTGAGTCCCAGTTCAGTGCCCTATCAGGCTGCACTGCCTCCAGGAGGGGTACTCAAAGGTAGGTGAGAGGGGCAGTATCAGAGCTGTGGTGAGTCCCAGACCTGGGGGACAGATGGTCAGGAATACAGTGCAGTACTAGGGCTGTACAGGATTTGCTAGAACATGCTGCATACTTTTGCTATGGGGAAAGTTCTATCGAATAGGGAGCTACAGATATTTAAAGAGACTTCTGGTCTGAGCATATTGAATAGGGAGCTACAGATATTTAAAGAGGTCTCTGGTCTGAGCATTCTACCTGTTCTGTGGACCATCTGACAGAACTGAATAGAGAATCATCACATAGGACATATAGGAAGTTGAAGACAGCTATAGAAATGTTGCTGTTAGCTATAAAACTCATGACAGTTATTAGCTCCATGCTTTCACTGTCTCAGGGGAAGTACATCGGGATTTGTAGTTTATCCCTTTAGTTTGCCTTTAGTCCCCTAATAAGATCCCATCTCTCTTACCAGGTTCATGTCTCACGAGAACTTTGCCTGTGTCCTGTCCTAGGGCGCCATTAGTAGCAACACGCAGCAATACAGCTCGCTTACCCCACAGATGGCTGGAGTATCCATTTCAGGAGCAGGCTTCCAGGCCATAAAGGGGCTTGTCGTTCACCTCCTTCACCCAACCCAAATCCTTCATGGAGGAGACTGGTCTGGATAGGGGGTGCTATGCCTTTGCATTGGGCTGCCTCCTCCCCACGAAGTCCAGGGCCCCGCTCACTCCTCTAGGGCAGAAGGGCAGCAGCTCCCCTGGGGATGGCAGTGCTGCTAGGAGCCAGTGTGGCTGATCTGTGTCAACCTCATTGCAGGCTGTGCCCCCACCCCACACCACAGCCAGATGTGCGCCAACTTGGCCTCCAGCCCCTCCCACTCAAACCTTGGGCAGCACCAGGCCACTGGGCTGCTGCTGGAGCTCATTAACAATTGAGATTAACACAGACAAAGGAGCTGGAACAACAAGGACCCCACCTTGCTTTCTGCTGTGCTGCCCATTTGCTGTCCCTGGCTCAGCTGCCTCAGCCCAGATCCCAACAGCTGGTGAGTGACAGATCTCGGGGGACACTATTCACCAGGGGCTGCCCACTTACTGCTCCGGCCCTAGTTTACCCTTTGCAGTCAATGCTTTGGCTGCACAGGTGGAGAATGCAGGAGCTATCGGTATTAGCTTTCATGAGCACCCTATGTGCCTCAGTTTACCTGCTTGGCATTAGCCTGCCCATCTGTCTGGGTACAGCCAAAGGAGGCTATTAGGGATAAACAAGCAGGAAATGAAGCAATAGTCGGGATAAGCCAACTGGGGTAAACAGTTTCAAGGGAACTAAGATGACACTGGTTGAGGCTATTACATGGGAAGATGCTGTTCTCCAGGCATCAGGCAAAGGAGGTGCTGGGGGTGAAAGCCTAGAGCTGTAAAAGACCAGGAACAGCTATAATGCTCCTCCCCTGGTTTTGGGACGTGGGTCATCATCAGCTGCCTGCGTGGGGGACGCTACCAGAGACACATTAATTGAGGGAGCACCTGCAGCAGGCAGGCTGTTCCAGCTGGAGATGAAGGTAAGTGGGTGAGAGGACCTTGCCAATGGCTGCAAGGGAAGCTGAAGGTGTAAGTGAGAGGGAAGGTGTGGCTAGGCCTGTACCATGTGATCCCTTGGCTCGGTGAATGATTAATATGTAAGTCTGAAGCCCTTGTTTTCCGTCACTTTATTCAGCTGATGCCCCAGGCTTCTGGAGGGAAAGGGTTTACAGGGGCCCGGCCCAGCTGGGCCAGCTACAATTGGGAGGCAGGGGGTTGCAGCCCAGAAACCCAGTCAAGGGATCAGCACAAGACCATGGGGGTTCCACCCAGGGATGGGTGAAGGTAGCGAAACCTGTCTCCAGAGGGGTTCACTCATGAGGTCTCATGTACCTGGGCCAGCACTTCTTACCAGCCACCCTTCTTTGAGGAGATGCCCACCTCGCAATGAGTGACACAGCAGGAAGATCTCAAGTGCTGCCCAAGCATATGGAGCCCTGGATAATCCACAGCCTCTGACTGATATGTTACAGTGGGGCGCCCCTTTGGGCCTCCTCGCTTCTCCTGGGCACGGGGCTTCTGCAATGCAAATGATTCCAGCCAGATCATGTTGTGGGGATTGGGAAGAGAGAGGTTGATATTTTAGGCCTTAATAAAAACATTCCTAGTCTATCCAGCCAGTCTATCTGGAAGGATAGAAGCATCTCTAGGGCTCCAGCTCTGGGGCTGGGGGAAGCAGTTATAGCATCCCTCTGCTCCTCAGCACAGCAGGGTGAAAAGAGCAATGAAATGGTGAGATGCAGAGGCAGCTCCCACCCCCACTCCAGTGCAATTCCTGCACCCCACACACGGGATGAGCCAGAATGTTTCTTCAAAGTAAACTCAAACGTCTGTGTCCAGCCCACTTTCTATCACAGGCCCCTGCTCGTTTCCCATCCCAACCCCTCCACATTTCATGCTGGGGGGCTGGTATGGTGCAGGCCAGTCCATGGCGCTTGTTTGAAGATAAGTGACCTGGTAGAAGGTGTTCATCAGCATGGCAGCCCCGGCTGAGTGCCAGCTTCCCCTGGCATGGCTCTATAGCATGGGGGAGTCCTTCTTGTCCTTTGGAGCCTCAGGGTGATTGGGAGCACTGGTGGGAAGGCTGCTGCCTGTGGAGTTGTGGCTAGCCGCAGATACAAGATTCATTAGGTCAAAGGGCAAAGGGAGGAGGATAGTGGAAGGTTTCTCAGCAGACAGGCATTGCAGCATGTGCAGGTAATGGAGCTGGACAGCAGCTGGGGAGCTGGCTAAGATCTCTGCTGCCATCTTCAAGGATTCGGAGGCAGCCTTCTCCCCCTCGGCAGCAATCACCTGCAGCACAAGGGAACAAAGGGCTGTTTCTGCACTATTCCATTGGGTTGGCCCCCCGAGGGCTGGCAGGAGCTGTGAGGGCCTGGCTGATGGGAGCTGACATTGTTTCTTACAGTGAGTCTGAGTGAAGATGCTAGGCTGGAGTTGCTGCAAGCTCCCCCCATGGCCTGTGTTCCTGCCTTAGTCTCTGCAGTGCCTCCTGCTGAGCAAAGGAGGGAGTGGAATAGCCCATGCAGCCAGAGTTCGTCTATCACTTCTTTGCTGTGCCCTCTGCTGGAAGAGGTTGGGACTGCAGCAGGGTAACCATGCTGCAGCACCTACCTCCTCCTGTGTTACTCTTTAAAGCGGGGTTCCCCAGCCTGTGGGTCAAGTACCCCTAGGGCTGGTCAGAGGGGCCTTCCTGGGGATCTCGACTGGGCAGAGCCCTCCTGTGGAGTAGGGCTATAGGAGAAGCAAAGGAGGGAGCAGCCAATCCAGGGTTTGGGAGACGCACTGTGCACCAGCATTTAACCTACCCTCTCCTGTTAGGATGCCCATCATGCTCAGAAATGGCTGGGCTCCACAGAAGGACATAGGCATTGCAACACAGAGTGTGGAGGGGCAGGGCTGCTGCAGGAGAGAATCCCCTTAGGATAGGGAGGGGCACTCCTCCCTTGCAAGGTACAGAGGGGCAGTGCTGTGAGCGGGAAGGCATATGGGATGAGGAGCCAGTAGAGGTAGGGACAGCTGGGCCCTCAGGGGAATCTCCTCTCCTGGTGGTGTATAGGGTCTCTGCCCAGATGGCCGGAAAAGGCTGAGAATTGATCCACATGGGAATATGGGGCATTCGCTGATGTCCTACCCGCACTTTGGCCTGTCTCTGGGCCTCTGCTTCCACTGCCAGGGACTGCTGCAGTTCAGCTGGCAGCCGCACGTGGTTGCTGCAGGAGGAAGAGACTGGAGTTACATGGACCCTGGAATGCCATGCCCACGGGTGGTGCCAGGCTGCTAGCCTGTCTGACACTGCGCCCCAGGGTCTCCTTCCTGCACTGAGGCAGGTTACAAAAGCCCCTGGATTTCAGATTTTCAGCCTTCCAATCTCATTTCCCATCCAGCTGGTCCCAACCCACCTAGCACTGGAATCAATGGGGGCCTTCCCAGGGACACTCTGATTCTTGGAGTAGGGTCTGCTATTGGCCGAGCTGTGCTTTTCTTCTTTGGAACTGGGCTGGGAAATCTGACTTGCAATAACAGGGCCAGATCCCCAGCTGGTGTAAATGGGTGTAGCTCTGACGACATCCATGGCACTAGGCTGAGTTACTCCGCTGAGGTGCTGGCCCCAGCTGGAAAACACAAGAGCTTTTTGTGCCATTTAAACATTTGCAGCCCAGTGAGTGGAGGTGCTGAGTATGTGGGCAAAGGAGAAGGGCTGGGTGGGGGCTCGGGGCACTGAAGAGGTGACACCAGGATAGAGCTTCAGGGGCAAAGGCGGAAAAGGAGCAGACAGTAGCAAGCAGTGTTGGCAAAGGGGCACAGGGAGGTTTCTTTACCCTGCTGGGTCTCCGCTTCATATATTTCCTACCTACATTTCTGTTCTCTCCACCTTGATTCCCCAGCGACACGTAACTGCATCCAAGGCGACCTGTACAGATGGGGATATACTGACCGTAGGCAGTGTGTGTGGCCCTGTGCCAAGGCACTTACAAACAGGTCAGACATATGGTTCACTGCCTGAGAGCTCGTGCTGGAAGGGTGTGTCTGCTATGGATACTTGTGCGTGCTACAGAAAAACACTTCTGGTTAAAAAGCTCAAGTGTCTCTAAAGGTTGGATACCAAGAAATCCCTGTGGCAGGGCAAGGAGGTAGCTGCCATGTGCATCTTCATTGCTCTTGGCTTCTGGGTCTCACACTGTGCTCAGGAAGATTTGCTCCCAGAGAAGTCAGCTGACTCAGAAGCACCATTGCTGCCTCAAAAAATCCAGTTCTGGTGTAACTCCACTGAAATCAGCAGGGTGTGGCACACTTACACCAGGCCTGAATTTGGCCCTGGATGTGTCATTTGAATCTAGATGGCTGATCATTTCCCAGCTTGGGTTGCTTCCCCCAAGCCACTCTCAGCAGCTGGATTTGTGTCAGCTTTGCTGCAGCTGGTGGAGAAACCCACCGATTCCCTGCTTTGTCTGTGGCTGCAGCCCATCAGGACTATGTTCTGCCAAAGCACTTTGCCCTCGGACAGCCTCTTGAATCCAAAGGACTCAAAGTATAATCATAATACTGTTGACTTCCATTGGGTGCAGCAAGTCACCTGACGCTACGACTGATCCCTGCAACTGATCACTGTGGGCTTCTTACAGGCTTTCCCTGAGGCCCTTTATACACTTTGACTGTGGGTTGAAAGATCGATCTATGGCACTGACCCAGAGCTCCGGCCCCACAGCTGCCCACCTCCACATGGAGATACCTTCATTTCCTGGCCAATGCTTTTCCTCTCCAGGAGGATTTCACTGAAGGATCGATGGGCCAGCAAGCGCTTCATGGTTGTCTGCACCAGCAGCTGAACAGTGCTGGAGAGGTTGGCCACGCTGGTTAGGAGGAGAGAGGCATTTTCCATCCGGTAGTAGCAGACAGCATCTATTTCCATAGTAACCATGTCTTTGGTCACCACCTAGACAGAGAATTTGGCGGTGATGGAGCTGGTTCTGAAAACTCTAGGGTGGGATGGAGGAGCTGGGAACATGGCAGGAGAGGAAGAATGGCCTTGTGGGTAAGGCATTGGTCTGGGACTCAGGAGATCTCAAGGGATTCAGGTCCTAGCTCTGCCCCAGACCAACTGTGTGACCCTGGGCAAGTCACTTTTCCTCTCTTTTCTCTCCTGCTGTTGGCCTGACTTGTCTATTTCGCATGTAAGTGGTTTGAGCAGGGACTGTCTCTTACTATGTGTGTGCAGCACCTAGCACAATGTAAATATCACTGACTGTTTACGGCAGTGTCCACTGCATGCTAGAAGTCATGCAGGACGGTCCCTGCTCCAAGCTGCTCCCACACTAAGACTCTCAGGTGGGGGCTCCTGATGCTGCTATTACTAGGAATGCATCCGGGTATAAGGCATGCAGGGAGAGGGAGCCAAGTAAAAAAATGAAAAGAAAGGATTTGGGTATAGGGAGGGCTGCTCCCCACTGGTCTGTGTCTGCCTAGACCCTGGAAATGACAGACTCTGATCCCAGCAAGCTGTCCTTCCAAGGCTGGTACAGATGAAGGGTTCTTCAGATGAGAGCTTAAGAACCATGCTCCAGCCTCTTCTGCGTGGGACCCCCTGGCACTTCTTGTAAGAATCTGGCCCAGTGTCTTTGGCCAAAAACTCTTCCTCCTCCTCCTTGTCATGCAGTGTTGTGTCGTGCTGTGCTGTACTGGCCATTGGTGCATTGGGTTGTGTTTAGTGTGCTGTGTTGTGCAGCAGTGTGTTGCGTTGTGCTGGGCATTAGTGTGGCGTTGCCCACTTTATGTGTTCAAAAATCGTGAACTTGGATTAAAAATGATGAGATTTTAAAGTCTAAGCACCCCACCTGTATGATTTGTGCCTTCTAGTTTCTGCCCCTTTAGGGTGAATTTTGGTCACATTTGGGAGCCTTTCTGCACAGCTATGAAGCCTAGATACTGAGCATTGATAAAGGGGGGAAAAGTGAGATTCTTCTCCATTCGCCTGACTCCAGGACCTTGGGCTTATAAAAAACACCAAATATCGTAAGATTGGCAATAAGATCATGAGCACTGAGCAGTGTGCTGTGTGCCAGTCGGCTAGTGTCCTTTGCCCAGAGCTGACTGCATCCCAGCTGTGCTGGCCGTGCACAGCTTGTAAAGCACTTTGGGAGTCCTCAGAATCCAGAGTGCTAGCTAACTGTGAGACACTTTTATTGCTTCAGGGCAGAATGACCAACACTAGCCACTGGCTGCAGTTAACTTCAGGCTTAAGCCTGCCTCTTGGGTGGGTGTAATATTATGTGCCACCTTCCCACTAGGGAGCAAATAGATCTAACCAGTCATAGGAAAGGCTAATGCTAGAGATGCAAGGAAGTAAATGGGAGGGAGCTGGCTTACCTCATGGAAGGGGATCTCTAGGGTTTTGAGGCGACGATCTACCTTGTGGTATGTATCCAGACAGGGAAGGAAGAAGAAAAGGCCTGGGGAGGAAGAGACAGAGCAGTGGCATGTGACTGGATGCCATGGAAGAAAGTTCCACTTCCTGACCCAACTGGAGCAAACCTGGGGCTACGTAGGACAAGACAAAGACCAAGAGAAGGGCCCAGAGCTGCAGCATCTCCAGCTCTAAACACCTGCCCAGATGTCCTGCTGCAGGAATGGGCAGGGGAAGGAAAAGAAACTCTTCCCAAAAGATGTGGCAGAGACATCAGACCCTGAGGGGTTCCCCTTGCCACCCAGTGCTAAGGTTTTAGAGTCACTTGCTGTCCCCCTTCACAAGTCCCCACTCAGCGTGCTGGGTTCTCACTTCACAGGTGAGTCCATGTCTTAGCACCAAGATGGGTCTGAGCTGTAACATTTGAGCGGGATCCAGATCAGAACAAGCTGTGGGCTGTTTGGAGGCGGGTTCTGGCTCAGGCCCATGGCTGCCTAGAGTCCTCACAGTGAGGGTTTTGAGGAGGGGCATGCTAGGCCTTTGGGGTCATAATGCAAGGGTCCCCCCCAGGCAGCTAACATGTGGGGAGTGTGGATGGAGCAAGCTGAGCATGGCACATACACGCGAAGGGCCCCGTGAGAGGAGATGGGTAGGGAGATGACCACAACCTGCAGTTGGGGATGGGAAAGGGGCTGCAATTCCGCCTCCTCATGGTTGGGAGGGGGAAGGGAACCAGGGGGCATGAAGCCGGAACCCAACACTTCAGCAGTGGTTGGAGGCCTACAAGTGTCGGGAGCCCCACAGGAGCTGCTATTGCCAGGAGAGGAGCCAAAACAAAGAAATGCCCTCTCCTTTGTTGGCTCGGCTGCATGGAGCGGGAGAGGGCTGAGGGAGCTGTAGGCACTGAGCACAGGATTTCCAGATGCCCCTCACCCCACTCTTCTCCTGTGGCTGCAGCAGCCCAAGGAGCAGCCAGCCCTGTGAGGAGCCAGTCGCCTGCCCAGCAGAGGGCAGTGCCCGCATTGCCAGCCATTAGCAGACCTGGTTGGAGAGGGAGAGTGCCAGAGCCTGCAGGGGTGGGGGGCTAGGAGGACAAGGCAATTGGACGGGGGCAGAGGAAAAGGGCCCATCACAGACTCAGAATAAGCAGAGGCTGGCCTGGGTCAGGATATACATTTGTGGTGGGTGGGGTGAGGGGGCACAGGGAGGAGGACACTGGGAACAGTGGGGATGGGGTGGCCGACCTGGCACTTCTGGGAGCCCCCTGGGAGCCTTGCGCGAGTGTGATGAGAGAAAGGGGTGAAGGAGTGAACAAATTGCTTACCGGGCCCTCGGGGCCTTCCAGGAAGGAGGCGCCCAAGTCGGAACACGATGGCTCTCTCGTATTCCCGCACGATCTGCAGTGGGAGACAGAAAGGCTGGAATCAGAGGGGGTGGGGCTCTGGGGGAAGGGCTGCAGCATTGGAAGAGAAGCTGGCGAAATCATTGTTTTGGGAAAACCACCGAAAGGCAAACTGCGCCGAGCCAGCCAGCCAAAGCTGTCGGCTGACATAATTCCATTCATGCTAGAACTGCTATCTCCATTTACACTAGCTGAGAATCTGGCTCAGAGACTATATGACAATTGCAGCTGTGGCCTGCTCCCTGCCCCTTGAACTGAGAGCAGGGAACCTCTCTCTCCAGTGCTCTCAATGATCCCCCTCCGCCGGGGCCTAGGCAGCATAGAGGAGGAAGTCATTTGAATCAAACGCAGAGGGGGCAAGAGCCAGATCTAGGGTGGGGCAAGTACATTGGGATGAAGAATTCTGGGAGGGGTGCAGGGGCAGGGAATGACTGGGACTGTGCATTGGGCTCGGGGGAGATTGTGATTGGCTGTGCAAGGAGACCACGACAGGGAGCTGGGGATGGGACTGAGAGCCACTGAGGGGGAGGCTGAGATCAGATGGGGAGCTGGGGAAGACTGGGAGTGGGAAGCAGTGTAGTGGGGGAGGGGAGACAGATCTGAGAGGAGCCAGTGTGCAAGGAGACAACTGGGACTGGCTGAGCAGAGAGCCTGGGGTAAGGGGTCAGATTGGGGAAAGGTCGCTGAGATTAGACCGAGAGCCTGGGACTGGGAGTCAGTGCGGATGGGGACTGTGGACATAGGAAGCTGAGTGGGAGACAGAGACAGATAGGTTGAGGAGCTGGGAGCAGGGAACTGGGACGGCTGGGCAAAGGAGACGGGGACTGGGATGAAAAGTCTGAGGAGTGGAGACGGGGACTGGCTAGGTGAGGAGGATAGGACTGGGACAAGGACCCCAGGGTAAGGATGGGACAGGACCAGGTTGGAGGGGAATGCGCAGAAGAGTTTGCACACTAGACCACACTGCCTTCCACAGTCTGGAATGGAACCCCAGGTCCTTGAGACCATAGGTGCTGATGAGGCAGCAGCACCCACTGGCTTGAACCCCTGGCTTGAAGTAATACTAACAACCAAATACATGGTAATGCTATTCCTCTGCTGGGATGGGATATCTGGGAAGACACCTGGCTATGTGTCTCATCGCCCTCTAGTGCTCGGCCATACAGAGAATAACAACCTACTACGACCATCAGTTACTCCCTTAGCTCAAGTAGCAGAGGGCTGAGTGGTGTATGTAAAGGTTCTGACCCTGCTGAGGAATTATGTGGGAGTCAGTATGATGCCACATGATGGAATTTCTGTGTTTTCAGTTTGCTTTTTTAAAACTCTAGGAAATTACAAAGCTATGTTAAAATACTGCAATAAGGTTGCAAAGTCGAGCACACCATGCATAGCCTCACCTTCATGCAGAACCAGACAGAAACGGGGAAGGTCAATATGATGAAGAAAAGGGACAAGATGGTAAGAAGCCATTCACAGATACCTCGACTGGGAGATGTCACCCCTAAAGAAAAATAAAGAAAGAACGCATTAGCAGGTGCCTATTTCCATATTACTGACCAATTGACACCTGCTTGCATGGTCAGAAATCCAGCTTCCACCAGGTGTTCAAAACCTGCTCCGAGATAGGCAGAGTATAATCATCTGGGCTGGAATTTGTCCAAGACACCTGTGTCAGCATTCAGGGCCTGGCTTAAAAGGGTAAAAACATGGTTGTGTGTGAGCATTTTGGGGCAGAGGGCTCCATCACCATATATATTCTGACAGCACCAGGGAAAAAAGAGCTGACCAAGCACTACTGCTGGTACTGTACTTTCAATATTCAATAGAAATACTCTGAAAGTCCCAGCAAGGAAGGGGCAGTCAGTGTGTCCCATTTCCCAGATGCAGCCTGTGCTAGCATCTCTCCTGTCGGGGTGGTGTAGCTTCTCTGGTGGGTTGAGTACAAAGCTTTTATCGCTGTGTATTTGGGACGATTCCATTGCCCAGGAGCATCAGAGCCCCAGGGCAGACTCCAGCTGGACACATGAACCAAACAAAGCCAGTGCTCATAACTGGAGGGCACCAGAATCAGGTGAAAGCTATACTCCTCTGAGCTGTTTTAAGCGGAGCCTGCATTATTCATTTGGGACTGGTACAGGGGGATCTCAGGCTGGGCCTGTGTGTCCCTCTGAAATGGATTCCAGCTGCAATCTCAACCCTAATAAGTGTAGCACTGTTCATGGGTGTGTCTGCTACACCTGGAAATCCACACCAATAGGAGGGACTAGAGGCTGCAGCCCAAACCCCAGGCTTGTGGTTTGGGCAGGCCAGGGCATGCTACTTTTCCATTGGTGTCCTTAGGAACAAAGGCCCAGATCGTCCAAGGTTTTAATGGGAGTTAGGTGCCAAAATACTGCTGAGGATCTGGGCCAAAGTCTTTGTGCCATGGCATGAGGCCACAGTGTGAAATGGGCAGCTGCAAGGAACATATGCTTTGTGTGTGTGGGAGGAGTTTGCTGGAACATGGGAAGAAGGGTGAGACCAATGGCTTCCCCATGGTTGGTGTAAGAGTCCTGAGCTCAAGGAGCCCAAGACCTTTGGCAGGGCTGGCAGCTGGCTCTGGGTCTGCACGTTTACTGACCTGATGGTAGTGTCTGATTCACTCCTGAGGAGTCTGTTCCCTGGGCAGTGAATTACTAGAGACAACCCAGTGCAAGGGGAAGTTGCAACAGCTCTTTCTTTTGTGCCAGCTTTATGGGCCTGGGGATCCACAGCACAAGCAGGAGCAACGGGTGCTGCCCCACCACACTGTGCTTCAACCTTGATCTACTGGAGCCACTTAGAGGCTATCACCTATCCCCATTCGTTAGCAGGATTGCTGGAGGCCTGGCCCCATGGTGCGTGCTAGGGATACGCACAGTAAGAGACAGTCCCTGCCCCAAACAATAGATGAAGGAAGTGCTGTTATCCCATTTATAGAGGGAGAACTGAGGCACAGAGAGACTAAAGTGACTTTCCCCATGGGGAACTTGTGGCAGAACTGGGAACTGAAACCAGCTCTCCCAATGCCCAGGCCAATCCCTTAGCTCAGAGACAATCCTGCTGCTTGGAAGTTAGTAAGTCTTTGGCCTTTACGTGGCTGGTGCCACTAGAGCTAAAGCCCCTGGTGAATTCTGTGATGTGGGCATCTCTCCTGTGGGACATAATGTTACCCAAGGATCATCAAACAGATATTAGAGGGAAACAACTCTTATTCCCCAGCAATCCCAAGTGGATGGGCAGTGACTTCCAGATGAAAGGCTACCTGGGCTCGTACTAATTCTCTGAGCCATGCAGTCCTTCAGTGTTAATGCTGCGACTTAGAGCAACAAGTGAGCCTTCCCCAGAAATTCTGGCTCTTAACTTTTTCTGAGCTGCAAGACTGGATTAATTGCTATTTATGGAGAAAGATACAAAAGTGAGACCTGGCTTTTGTCTGTATTGGCTGGTGTGTGTGTGTGAGAGAGAGAGAAACAGGATAAAGCCTTACAATGAAAGAATGGTTGTCTGAGCTCGGGTGTTTCTTTACTAATGGACAGTACAGAAAGATCAGGAAGCAGATATCATTTTAAACAGACACTTCATGTGTCCTGATAGCTCTGCTCTTTCTGTAACCTACCAGTTCCTGCAAAGCTTATGCGTTTATAGTCCCTTCCATTCAGGAATGAGTGAAGCCTCATACGCTCCCCGTGACATAGACTATTTCCCCTACTTAACAGACAGGTCAGCTCACTCTTCCAGGCTCATGCTTATACACACCCACCCACTCTGGGGCCCAGTTGAGACCAGAACCCAGCTCTTCTGCTATCAGGCAGGTGCTCTAGTCCACTATGCTCCATTGGCTCTCCTAGTTTTGGCTTTAAAATATTCCCCCTTTGAACCTTCCTCTCTGACCTGCCGTCAGTAGCCAGGTATGAAGGAGAGCAAGAGCCCCCTTCTCCTACTGAGTGGATGCTGACTCCACCCTCTCCCCAAAGTGGGCATGCTCCAGCTTCCACTGGCTGCCCTTAAAAGATGGTCTTTCAGGGCTACTGCCCCCTTGAGAGGACCTGTGGCTCTAGTGGGCAGATGGCTTCCTGCTGGGTGCAGGCATGCCCCTGAAAGTGGAATGCTTACTCTTCCCAAAGGTGAGTTAACATCCCTGCTTCCATTGACCACTACAGTCTCTTCTGCCTTTAGGGGCGCTCTGCAGAAAGGCCAGGTCTAAAGAGGAGCTTGAACCTAAGCCCCAGATGCCAATACACCAAGCTTTAAGGGTTCAGAGTCTGTATGTGAGTTTTGCAGCTGGATCTTCTCCCTACAAGTTGAACTAAACCTGTGGCTGGAAACACTCTCAAACTGTGTGTGTCCTCGGAATCTCCAGCAATGCTCTGATTGTGTGGCTTGGTTTCTTGGTTGTAGCAATGAGACGCTCCCTGTAATCAAGACATAACTGCATGGAGGAAGGAGGCTGCTGTAGAGAATTAATCATCAGAGAGAAAGAAGCAAAGCTGGGACAGCAGAGCAGCTGGACTGGGGAGGGTCTTTGCTGCTTCTTGACATTCTCTCCCATCCCTGTGATGCCAGGACTGAACAGATCAGTTCTATTAATAAAGCATGTGCCTATTGGAAGTACAGTGCCAATGTGCAAAGGCTGAGAGGCCAAGAGCTCTGTTGATCATCTCACAGTTCCCCTCTTTCCCCCCTGGCCATCTCCATCTGTTTTCTGTGGCAATAGGTTGGTTCAGGTGTGTTCTAGGCAGAACAAGGCTTAAGAGCCACCTAGGATAACTCTAGCCAGAAACTTCTTCCATCTAAGGGCGGTAAATAATCCCCCATGTGTCTCAGGGCTAAGGGGTAATAGGGCCTGTGAGGCTATGGCCTAACGAAACTCATGAGCAGCGCTCTGAGGCCTAGAGGGATGCGGGATGGATGCTGCTTGCTGCTAAATTCGTTGATTTATTAGAAATAGAACAGGTCCTGATGTCTCTGAGCAGCCTGGCTAGCCCCAGGGCCTGGTGCTGAGCCCTTCTGAAAATCTAGCCCTGGGGATTTGTGTGATCACTTGCTCCTGTGTCATGCACTTATTGCAACCGCTTTGCTCTCCCTTTGCACTGGTGTAAATGACGATACAGGGATCAGACCAGAATTGGACTCCAGTGCCCCATGAGCCAGGAGCCTCTGTGCCCACCTCTCTCATGCCCTTTCCAAATCCTACCTTCCTCTTGCCGCTCGCTTTCCAGCAGTGCCATCACCTCTGTTTCCTCGTCGAAAGACACCACATCGTCCACGTCCACCACCGTGGAGCTCGGCACCCTGCTGTCTATCTCTGTGGGGTTCTTCCCCTCTTTGGCTTTCCCCCTCTTGAGCCCCTCTCTGTCCTTGCTGGCTCCTCGTCTGCTTTCCACCTTCTCTCTCCTGCCCTGTGGGTCTGCGGGCTCTCTCTTCCTCCTGTGGGACTCCCTGGAGGAGCTGCGAGACTGCTTTTCCATCCTCATCAGGCTGTGAGCAGAGGAGCATGCAGCTCTTGGGAAGCAGCTTTCTGTGACGGCAGGATGACCGGTCTTGGGAATTTATCGGGGAGTAGAGGAGGTGGCAGGCGGGGGAGGTGCAGGAGGTTTTGCGCATGCTTTGGGCTTGTTAGACTTGTTGGACAGTGAGCCAAGCAAGCTGTTTCCCAGACACTGTCCTATCCCCCACCTACCTGGCACTGGCAGGGGAGTTTCAGGAAGGCTCAGTCCTCACCACTCAGATGCCAAGATGGTGGAATCCATGATGAGGGTCTGTTTGCTCTTGTATGACTTTGGCATAAAATGCGTTGACACTCACACAAAGGGGTCTTTTTTGTGCATCTGTAAAGTAACTCCTCCCCACTCACCCCTAGTGCAGCCATCTGGCTCATGAGGCTGCTGAACTCTCCTGGCATCACTAGCACCATGACTTGGGTGGAGACTCCCAAACCTTTGCTGTTGAAAGCAACTGGCCAAGTCAAATCCTGAATATTCTTCATGTTTAGAAACTATCTCCATTAGGGCTTGGGATGGGGGGATTGCTCCCCACTGCCTCTGTTCCCTAGAAACAGGTGGTTGGGATCCCGATGCAGCAGGGGCACATTGACATACAGCTGTTCTCATATGAATGTAACAACTACGTTGCTTTTAAAATTCAAGTGAGGCAGTTTGACGCCAATCCAGCAACGTGCTCCCTTGAGTCAAGCTCAGTTGAGTTTAGTGCGGCTCCATTAGGGCTCAGGGCACAGGACTCGTTGCAGGATGAACAATAATAATACCTAGCTCTTTTCTAGAGATTTTCATCAGCAGATCTTCAAATGCTTTACGTAGGAGGTCAGAGTCATCGTCTCCATTTTACAGCTGGGGACACTGAGGTATGGGGCCTTTAAGACTCTTGTTTAAATAACAGAACTGTAACTTTGTGCCTGAAATAGCTCCTCAGGATCTCAAGATATGAAGTGTCGAGGGGGGTACAATAATCTGTGTATGTAACTCACACACTCAGCAGTGGTGTGAAAGACGCACTTTCACTTGCATGCTAGATCAGAGGGTCCCACTGGATTGTCATTACATGCTTGTTAGCAGAAGAGGGTTAATTCTTACAGGGTAAACTGCATAAAGCTTTTCACTCAGGCGTCTGGGAGAGGAAAATTCTGTTTTGTGGTGGTTTAAATTTGGGGCTCACGGAAATTGGTTTCAATTGATTGGGGTTTTCCCTCTTCTTGAGTTAACAAAGTTTATTATATTTTTTAAACTAGGCATCCACTTAGCAGAGCAATGACAAGCGCAGGGTTATGTTTGTTCACCTCCTGCCTCCTAAACCAGAATGAAGCAGAAATGCTTTGAGTGCCTGTCTTCTGATTTGGTTTCTTCCTCTGTCCCCCCGCCCTTGGTTCTTATTGGTATCTGCTATTAGACTGTAACCGTTCCTTTCTGCAGTTCTCGTTGATATCCTTCACTTCCTGTCCCAGACCATTGCCAAATGTTGCTGTGCGCTGATACGTAGTATCAGTATTCTGCCCACAGAAGGGGCTGCATTTTGTTGGTGGGCAAAGTAACTAACAATACAGCTGCCTTCATTTCCATATGGTGCCAGAAGTGTGGCTGGTCCTTTGTAGATCTGTATGAAGCACAGGAAACTTACGTATGCACGTTTAGATAGTTGTAAATAACAGTATTTAGCATGGGATGTTGAAGTTAATGGCTATACTAAAGAAAATAAGGATCTTATTATAGAGAGCACTGGAATGAATTCTTGTGCTGCTGAAAATTCAACCCCGCGTGACCCTGGATGTTAAAGAAATAAAAAAATGAGCAGCTGAAATGTTCAAGCCTCTTTCCATTAAAATGAAACAAAGTGACTTTATATTTGCAGAAGTAATCCCCTTCCCCAGAGAAATCTTCCCCAACCAAGTGACTTGGTACACCCAGCTTCTACACTAGCAGCTATGACCATAGTCTGACTTCTACTTGTGATACCTTGGTAGGTTCAGCCTCATCTGGCCCAGACACTGTTGTCCCAGTGGTAGGGATGCAAGCACTGGAGATCTCCAATCAGGTGCATTGCCAGACAAGGGAAGCCAGTGCAAGGAGGATGTTAGTCTACTAGGATGATGATACATGCTGTTTTGGCTGGGATAGTCCCTTTTTTAAGCTCTGTCTTGGCTGTCTCAACTTTTTGGGCAAAACTGGGCATTTGTCCTGTGTGCTCTTGCTGACTGACCATCAGTCGGCAAGAGGAAATGGGACAAATGCCCAGTTTTGCCAAAAAAGTGGGGGATGACCCCTAAGGGGGGACAGAGGAACATGCAGGGGGTGGAGATGAGCAGTGATGCCAGCTCCATGAGGGAGGGAGGGCTCAAGGTGGGCAGCAGGTGTGGTTTGGGCTCTCGGCGGGGAGGAGCTTGGGCCAGCTCTGCACAGGCGGGCAGCGATGGGGGGAGGGGGGAAAGGGGGCCTTAGGCTGGCTCTGTGCAGTGTCCCATTTTCCATTTGGGAAAATATGGGCACTCTAACTTTTACTCACTTTCTATTCCCTATGAGGAGTGAGATTTGTCTGTTAGGGCCATGCTGTGTACCAGCTCGCTCTGTATGCTTTCTTCCATATGGGGGAGCTGCTCACCAACAAAGCAGAGGTTAGTGCTTGCTCAGGCTGACTCTGGCATCAGAGGATTTCAAGCTATCCTAAGCAATTTGGGTGGATTGAGGGAGAGCTTCACAGGGCTTATCTGTCCTGCAGACACAATTGTAACTGATGTCAAGTATCAGAGGGGTAGCCGTGTTAGTCTGGATCTGTAAAAGCAGCAGAGAATCCTGTGGCACCTTATAGACTAACAGACGTTTTGGAGCATGAGCTTTCGTGGGTGAATACCCACTTCGTCAGGTGCCACAGGATTCTCTGCTAATTGTAACTGAGTTGGCTAATGCAGTTAGGCCCAATCTATGCTATCAGAAATCAGTTCAGCAGCAAGACAATGCTAGTCCTCAGCACACAGAAGCAGCAACCTCCCTTCTGATGAGTTGGTGCTGACATCAAGAAGCACAGCTGTGCTGTTGTCCAGCAGGTATGCATGTTGTTAGAGGAGGAGGAGGAGAAAGAGGAAGGGAGTAGTTAGTGTGACAACAGTCTTTGTTTTCTTTTGGATTCCTGTTTTATTGGAAATCTTTGCAGCCCGCTAAGTCAGGATATTACAGGCAGGCCTGAACTCTGAACTGTCTACTCCCTGGTTTAGTTTGTAGTGTTAGGCTCTGAAAACATTCTTTACTGGCAGATTACTGGTCCCAGGGAACTGTTGAATACATGGGGCTACTGTCAAGCAAATGGAGTTGGGTAGATACTTGGGAGAAAACAGTGATACATAATTAATGGTGTCCTTAATCATCCCCAAATGCTTTATAAACTATATAAATATCAAAATTGCCTGTTTAATCAGGTATGTCAACGTTATGGAACAGTGTGGAATGGGAAGAGAACAGAGAAGGATCCCATATCCAATGGGAACTGCAAGTGGAATTTCAGGTCATCAGTAAGTAATTCTGAAAGTTGGTCAGACTGCTTTGGCTATGGCCCTTTTTCGCCAAAAGTACGATGCAATCTTTAATAACTATAAGAGCCTGGACCTTTGATTTCTTGTCTGGTGTTCTGGATGCTATTTCCCAAGGGTTCTTTGTAAGAGCAGTTTGCAGCTGAGCAACTCTCAGTTGATCTCAGGAATTTGGATTTGAGAATAGTGCAGCATGTTTACTCCTGCCCTGGGGAAAATCTGTGTAGAATGAAGACAGGAATCGTTTACTCAAATGCAGGCATTTCTCCTTGTTTCCTCCAAACCACTTAATCTGTAGCCTGAGTCACTGGGAATTGTACTGAATCGTACAACTTTTTGTAAATAAACAAAATAACTGAACAGGCATCACAGATGGACTTAGGAACAGAAATAGAACATTGGCCTGAACACAGGACTGGGAGTCAGGAATTCTACTCCAGATTGATAGTGAGTCCCCTTTTACCCTTGGGCAAGTCACCTAACCTTTCATCCTTGGATTTCGCCTCTGTAAAGTAGGGATTATAAACAGAGTTCTGCAAAAATATTCCAAAAACTATCAAAATACGTAAAATGTATGTTTTTTGTTGCATTAAATTAAAATTTGTCCCTTTCTTTTCTCAGTTTGTGTGTATGTAACAGGGGAATAATACTTATTTTACACAGAGGTGCTGATTAATATTAAAGTGCTTTGAAGGGGTAAAGTGCCAACTATTATTCTATTGTGTTGGCTCTAAAGGACAGAGTCACTTTGTTATAAGATGACTGATTAATAAAAAGATGGAGAAAATTGGCTTGATTGCATGGGATCTAAAGGACATAAATCAATACTCTTCTACCCAGAAAAATCATAGACTCATAGAACTGGAAGGGATCTCGAGAGGTCAGCTAATCCAGTCCCCGGCAACTAAGTATTATCTAGAGTAGACCATCCCTGACACCCATTTGTCCAACCTGCTCTTAAAAATCCCCAATGATGGAGATTCCACCACCTCACTAGGCAATTTATTCCAGTGCTTAACCACTCTGACAGTTAAGAAGTTTTTCCTAATGTCCAACCTAAACCTCCCTGCAATTTAACCCATTGCTTCTTGTCCTATCCTCAGAGGTTAAGAAGAACAATTTTTCTCCCTCTTCCTTGTAACAACCTTTTATGTATTTGAAAAGGTTATGTCCCCTTTCAGTCGTCTCTTCTCCAGACTAAATAAATCCAATTTTTTCAATCTTCCCTCATAAGTCATGTTTTCTAAGATCTCTAATCATTTTTGTTGCTCTCCTTTGGACTTTCTCCAATTTCTCCACATCTTTCCTGAAATGTGGCACCCAGAACTAGATGCGGTACTCCAGTTGAGGCATAATCAGCGTGGAGTAGAGCAGAAAAATTACTTCTCATGTCTTGCTTACAATGCTCCTGCTAATACATCCCAGAATTACGTTTCCTTTTTTTGCAACAGCATTACACCATTGACTCATATTTAGCTTGTGATCCATCATGACCCCCAGATCCCTTTCCGCAGTGCTCTTTCCTAGGCAGTCATTTCCCATTGTACATGTGTGCAACTGATATTTCCTTCCTAAGTGGAGTACTTTGCATTTGTCCTTATTGAATTTCATCCTATTTACTTCAGACCATTTCTCCAGTTTGTCCAGATCATTTTGAATTTTAATCCTATCCTCCAAAG